>NC_067402.1:1243900-1391400 GCF_016432865.1 Antechinus flavipes | reverse complement strand
TGGTTTTTCTTAAAATAGGAGGTCACTTCAGGCCAGAGGGTGCTCCCCCAGGCATCTGCCCGGGAGGCTCCCGGCCCCTGGAAAAGGAAGGAAATTTCCACTCGCAGGCCGGCCGGGTGTGGGGGCCGTGGGGGCCCGGCCTGGCTGTGGGGCCTGCAGTTCCCAGGATCAGCTGCGGAGGTCAGAGCAGCCCAATACAAGGGGCGCTGCCGCTCCTGCTTTTCTGCCCCAGGCCAGCTCTGGGACTGGAGGCCGGGGGAGCCTCGGTCCCCTCTCCCCTTCCCAGCCTCTCCCAGTCTCTGGCGGGCTCCTGGGCTCCATCCACACGGACTCCGATGTTCTCGCCCTTCCTCAGAAGGGCCTGAGAAGCGACGGTGGCTGGGCAGAGGCGGCTCCGAGGCTCTCCCTGCCTCCATGGCACGAACAAGGGAGGGTGGAGGACGGGCCCGGGGCGATCCCGGCTTCAGGAAGACATCCCGGGGCCTCCACTCAAAAACCAAGCCCACGATGCTCCCTCCCAGCCGAAACTCCCAGGACCCCGAGCTCCGGCCCGGGACATGCGGGGCCAAACTCCAGGGGGCTTGAGGGCCCACAAGCTGCCCCAGAAGCCCCCGGCAGCCGCTCAGCCTTTCTCTGGGCTGTTCCTCCCTATGTGGGCGGCCATCACTCCCAGCTTTTGAGATTTGGAAAAGAGGGGGCTCATTCTCATCTTCAGGGAGCTCCGACACAGGGCCTGCACTCACTGAGGAAAGAAACCCAATTCCTGGGCCTTTGTCTGGGGCCTGGGGCATCGGAACCCTTCTGAAGGCAGGACTGGGGGAGCAGAACTGGGGGAGCAGAACCGGGGGAGCAGAATTGGGGGAGCAGAAGTGGGGGAGCAGAAGTGGGGGAGCAGAACCAGGGGAGCAGAATTGGGGGAGCAGAACTGGGGGAGCAGAACTGGGGGAGCAGAACTGGGGGAGCAGAATTGGGGGAGCAGAATTGGGGGAGCAGAACTGGGGGAGCAGAACTGGGGGAGCAGAATTGGGGGAGCAGAATTGGGGGAGCAGAACCGGGGGAGCAGAACTGGGGGAGCAGAACTGGGGGAGCAGAATTGGGGGAGCAGAACTGGGGGAGCAGAACCGGGGGAGCAGAATTGGGGGGAGCAGAACTGGGGGAGCAGAGCTCCCATTCACAGTTGTCCGTGGACCTCCCTCCGAGGGCAGGACCGCCTCACTTTTATCATCTCTTTCTCCAACACTGGCGCCGTGGCTGAACATTAAGCGGGGCACCCGGGTGCCAGGGCCGTCGGAGCACCAGACTTGGGGTCCAGCAGACCTCTGGCCCCCGACATTTGTAAGCTAAGCAAAGCTGGGCACTCTCTCGCCTCGGGCTGCCTCGGTTCCCTCATCTGTAGAATAGTTCTCTGAGCTGTCAGGAGGCTCAGATGCGATGCCCCTCGTGCTGCTCAGGCCAGTGACTGGCACTTAGTAGGGACTGACAAATGCCTGTAAAGCTCGAGATTCAGTAAAGGCCGCCCGTGGCTAAGACTTCACAGGGGCTGTGATCACAGAGCCTCCTCCCCCAGAGCTCCCCCGTCAGTGGCGCAGGAATCATGGACACAAGGAAAGTTCCGAGGGAAAAGGTCTTTCTTCTCACTGCGTTCTAGATTGGGGGGGGGGGGCTTCCCTGCCCTTTTCCTTCTACCTGAGCCCTGTCTGAGGGAGGGGAGCGGTGGCCATCGGGCTGGAACCAGGAGACGACTTCCCGCCAGGCCCCGGTCCGGACCGGACATTCCCTCCTCCGTGCCCCAGCCCTGACCCTCCCACCATGTCGGGCCATGATCCCCGGACAAGACTGCGGTTCTCTGCTGGGCTGTCCGGAGGACACGGTCCCCAGCTGGGCGCTCGGTGACAGGAGGAAGGTGGGCACGGAGCCCACCAAGAAGCAGATGCTCCCCCCGGCGGAAGCCGCGAGGGCAACCTTCCCCCACCTTCTGCCGCCCGCCAGGCTCCGTGGCTGTGGATGCAGTCGCTGGGGCCAGAGCCGCAGACGGGGCCCTATGGGAAAATGGGGCGCTATGGGAAAACGGGGCCCTATGGGAAAATGGGGCGCTATGGGAAAACGGGGCCCTATGGGGAAACGAGGCCCTATGGGAAAACGGGGCCCTATGGGAAACGGGGCCCTATGGGAAAACAGGGCCCTATGGAGAAACGGGGCCCTATGGGGAAACGGGGCGCTATGGGGAAACGGGGCCCTATGGGAAAACGGGGCCCTATGGGAAAACGGGGCCCTATGGGGAACGGGGCCCTATGGGAAACGGGGCCCTATGGGAAAACGGGGCCCTATGGGGAAACGGGGCCCTATGGGAAAACGGGGCCCTATGGGGAAACGGGGCCCTATGGGAAAACGGGGCCCTATGGAGAAAAGGGGCCCTATGGGGAAACGGGGCCCTATGGGAAAACGGGGCCCTATGGGGAAACGGGGCCCTATGGGGAAACGGGGCCCTATGGGGAAACGTACCTTGAAGTAACAATGGGGCGAGCCCGCCCAGCACAACCTGCACCCCAGCGTGCAGGCGCAACGGCGTGGCGCAGGGCGTTCAGTGCCATGAGCACTTCCTGGGTGCCCGAGCACTTTCCGGGTGCCAGGCTCTGCGCCAGGTGCCCGCGGCACAAGAAAGGCCCAGCGTCTCCCGTACAAATGACCAGGCCGGTACACGGGCACATGCTACGTGCCCCGGAGGGAAGCACTGTCAGGGAGGAGCCAGGGAGGGCTTCTTAAAGAAGGTGAGGGGCAGGAGAGACTGGGGCAGAGACCGGGGCAAGAAGGGCAGGAGAGTCCCCGGCCCCCTCCTCCCCCCCGGGGTATTTAGGCAGATGCTGCCAGGGCCCCCGGCGCGGGTGAGCGGGAGGGGCCGAATCGGGGGCGTCACTGTGGGACATGGGGCACTCCCTCCGTTGGCTCCCCATCATGGCGCTGGCGGCTGCGCCGCCCCAGGGAAGGACCTTCCCTCTCTGTCTCCCGTCGCCCAGTGGGGCCTCGTGCGCTCGGGATGACACCGGGGAGCGAGCCCGGCCTCCTGGGAGAGTCACAAGCTTCAGAGCCCGGGCCCAGAGCAGGAGCCGACCTCCCCGAGTCCCGCAAATGGGGGCCGCTCCTCCCGGCCTTGCCCCCTGCTGTCCCAGGGGGAACGGGAACTTTTCCCTCCCCACGGACTCCCGCCCTCCACTTTAACTGTCTGGAGATCAAAGCGGAGCCTCCCCAGAGCTGCCCCTGTGAGCGACAGACCCCCAACATGCACCTCGGTGGGACGGCTCAGGGTCAGAAATCGCGGCCCCGGCCCCCGCCCCGCCTCGGCGTCGGGGAAATCAAAGGGCCGGCCTCCAACGGGATAATTTCATCTTCAGGGCCGAGGCTCTCCCAGAACTTCAGAGGAATGCGGGGCCATAATTGCTCCCCATTAACCGTTTTGCGGCTGAAGGTCAGTCTTGCCCAATTGGGCCCTGGGAGAGACTCGAGAGTCGGGGAATCTTGGGCAAAGGTGGGGGGTCACCCCCATCCGACCGGGCCGAGGCTGGGGGGCGCACTCTCCGCACTGCCCTCCGAGGCTGATCGTGCGCCCGCCGGGGGTCCCCGTGACTTCCTCTCAGATCGACCTCCCCAGGGTCCGGGCCGGCCCGCCCAGGCAGCCGGAGGGAGCCTGGGGGGTCACTCAGAGGAAGGCCCCGAGCTGGCAGACTCAGCCCCGGGCAGAGATTCGGCTCGAGGAGGGAGGGGCCCCCCAGGCTTCCCATCCCCGTGGGAGTCCGTGCCCAGGCCGCTTCCCCCCCAAGTCAAAGGCGGAGAGCAGGACCACCCAAAGGGGGAGCACGGGGCAAACCCCCGGGAAATGGTCTCCGAAGCCGCATTGCACAGGAGGCAGCCGAGGTTCTGGGTCCCACAGAAGTCGGGGGGGGGCAATGGCGGCCAGACACAGAGCCCGACGGTCCTTGGCCGGCGTCCCGGAAATGCACCTTCGGGCCCCATCTCATTAGTGGCCCAGCGTCTGGCACTTGCCTGGCACACAACGGGTGATTCTGTCTCGTTACAGCAAGAGAAGCGATTCCCTGGGAATGGGAGCTGCCCACGCCAGGCAGGATGAGAGGGGGGGCCCAGGGCTTCTCGGCCCAGCCTCCAGGTGCGCCGGGACCCCTGCGCCCCCTCCCTAGCTCAGAGGGTGGCTGGGAGACCCGGAAGGGGCCTCGGCTGGCCCTCTCGGAAGGCCCTGCCCAACGGGCCCAACCCGGGCTCCTCCAGCAAGGGAGACCGGCTTGTGTCTCTGCCCCGGAGGGGATGTTCTCATTTCCCAGTGATGGCATTGGGGGGCTGGCGACACAGCAGAACCCCCCCCGAACTGCCACTTGGGAAGCTGTTGCGGGGCTCTGACTTCATGGGCTCTGCAAACCCTAGATCACTAGAAATGGGAGGGAGTTAGCAGACAGCTCAGTTCCAGCATTTATTTAAAACTTGCTACGTGAGAACTGCTGGGGCAGTGCGGTACACGGATCATCGACCCCCGCCGACCCCCATCGGCCCCCGCTGAGCCCCCACCGACCCCCACTGAGCCCCCTCGGAGTGGGGACCACAGCAGCTGCCTCCAGGGTGTTGTCAGGACCCAACGAGGAATAGCTACTAGGAGTTGAGCACGGTGCCACGGGGAATGCCGAGCCGGTGTTTGCAGGGTCCCAGGTCTGGAGCTGGAAGCCATCCCTCCCCGCTCTCGTGCTGCTGAAGCTAGAACGGGAAGGGACCTGCTCCCACCCGGGGAGTGTCCTGTCCGGACCACGGCCCGTCAGCAGCGGGTCAAGCCTTAAAGGCGCTCCCCCTGCGAGCGAGGCACCGGCCGTACAGATCAAGGTGGAAATAAAAAGCTCTGCCCACGAGGAATTGCCCCCGATCATCCCAGACCGGGCCCTCAGCTCTTCTTGGATGTGCGGAGTTAAGGCAACGTCTTCAGAGACCCCGTGGACCTGAATGAGTCAGTGAGAGTCCCAGGCCTTCAGTAAGTATTTTAGGTGCCCCACTCAGAGCTGCGCCCCGGCCCTCCCCTGCTCCCCTTCTATTTTTGAAAATTAGACAAGCATTGTTGGGAATTCAGTTTTTCTAAAAGCTTTTCATTTCATGAAAAAGATTTTCATCATAAGATAGTTTTCAAAATTTACCCTTGCAGAGCCTTGGGTCCCATGTTTTCTCCTTCCTCTCCTCTCTTCCCTCCCCTAACCCATCCAGTATAGGGCAAACATGCAGCTCTTCTAAACATATTTCCATATCCATCGTGCTCTGCAAGAAAAGTCAGGAAAAAAGGGAAAAGAGAAAATGAAAAAGAAAAAACAAAAGTGAAAATGCAATGTTTTGATCCACATTTGGTCTCCAGAGTTCCCTCTGGCTGCACATGGCTCCCTCCATCCCGAGTCTATGAAGCTCTCAAGAGGGTCCTGAGCCCAGGGAGGCCGAGGAGGACTCACCGAGGAGGACCGACTGAGGAGGACTGGCCGAAGAGGACCAGCCCTAGGGGCTGCAGCGGCCCCATCTTCCCACCTGGCTGCCCCTGAGCAAAGCTAGCTCCAGAACTGTTTCTTTTCTTTTCTTTTCTTTTAACTTTTTATTGACAGAAGCCATGCCAGGGTAATTTTTTACAGCATTATCCCTTGCACTCTCTTCTGTTCTGACTTTTCCCCTCCCTCCCTCCACCCCCTCCCCCAGATGGCAAGCCGTCCTTTACATGTTAAATAGGTTACAGTATATCCTAGATACAATATATGTTTGCAGAACTGAGCCGTTCTCTTGTTGCACAGGGAGAATTGGATTCAGAAGGTAGAAATAACCCGGGAAGAAAAACAAAATGCAAGCAGTTTATATTCATTTCCCAGTGTTCTTTCTCTGGGTGTAGCTGCTTCTGTCCATCTTTGATCAATTAAAGCTCTCTTTATCGAAGAGATCTCCTTCCATCAAAATATGTCCTCATACAGTATCGTTGTTGAGATATATAATGATCTCCTGGTTCTGCTCATTTCACTTAGCATCAGTTCATGTAAGTCTCGCCAGTCCTCTCTGTATTCATCCTGCTGGTCATTTCTTACAGAACAATAATATTCCATAACATTCATATACCACAATTTACCCAGCCATTCTCCAATTGATGGGCATCCTTTCATTTTCCAGTTTCTGGCCACTACGAACAGGGCTGCCACAAACATTTTGGCACATACAGGTCCCCTTCCCTTCTTTAGTATCTCTTTGGATATAAGTCCAGTAGAAACACTGCTGGATCAAAGGGTATGCACAGTTTGATAACTTTTTGAGCCTAGTTCCAAATCGTTCTCCAGAATGGCTGGATGTGTTCACAATTCCACCAACAATGTATCAGTGTCCCTGTTTTCCCGCATCCCCTCCAACATTCCCCATTATCTTTCCCTGTCACTCTAGCCAGTCTGACAGGTGTGTAGTGGTATCTCAGAGTTGTCTTCATTTGCATGTCTCCAGAGCTGTTTCTTTTATCTCCTTTGGGAAATCTCAGTGACCAAGTAATTGGAGGCAGAACTGGCTGGGTTACGGTCTTGTGACCTTTGAAATGTCAGAAGAGCCATCAGGTCCCGCCCCGGGAGAGGTCGCATCCTCGTTGTCCCCACAGCTGGAGCCTAGTGGGAAGCCGGGCCCAGAGACCCCTCGGCCGGGGCTGGAAGCCCAGGAGCTCAGCCTGGGGTCCTTAAGTGTCTTGCCGATCTAAACTCCCCCCAGGCACTTCAGCCACTGTCACCCTTCAAGCAAGGGCCGCCCAGGGCCGAGAGGCCCTGGGACTCTCCCCGAGCCTGCCCAAGGGAGCCCAAGCTGCCTGGGAGTGCCCGGATCTTGCTGGGCCACTCCGGCATCAAACGGAGATAGAACCGAGGCAGCTGAGCCAAAATGAAGACGTGGACTGTGGGCATAGGAAACCACATCTCCCTCCCTCCCTCCTCCCTTCCCCTTTCCTTCCTTCCTTATTCCTTCCTCCCTCCCTCCCTCCTTCCTTCCCTTCCTCCTTCCCTCCATCCCTCCCCCCTTCCTTTCTTCCTTCCTTCTTTCCCTTCTTTCTTTTTCCCTTTCTTTCTTTCGTTTCCTGACACTAAAATGAGACAGAAGCTCCGCTACAATCTGGCAGAGATGCCCTCAGGAGGCTTGTGCCGTGTATAGACTGGGTGTGGGTGTGGGTCTCACCTGCAGCACTTCCCTGACTATCCGAGAATTAAAGGGAGGGGGCTCGTCTTGCTGCCGTGGTTCTCTGTGAAAAGTGTCCCTGGTGGGCGGGCCGCCCTTGCTCTCCATCACAGCAGACGCTCCTCCGCCGATGCCGGCGCTCCCTCATGAGGGAGCCTCTGCCTCTCCCCCGAGAATCTGCGCCCTCTCTTCCCTGTCTCCTTTCAAAGAAAGGCTGCTCCCAAAACAGAGAGTGCGGGGATGTTTTACACACGGAGCCTGTAACGTTGCTGCCGGGGAGGGGAGGGCGGAGGGGGAAGGAGAGAATTTGGAACTCCAAACCTCTTTTAAAATGGCTAAAATTGTTTTTACATGTGATGGGGGGAGGGATAAAATATTAAAATAAGAGAAAGCCGCTTTCCAAGTGAATGAAGATTTTGAAAGAATAATTCAAACTCTAACACACTACGTGAAAATGTGCTTCAGCTTCACTAAGACGTGTGAAGATTAAATTTAATTAAAATTAAAAGAGAAAAGAAAATGCCTGCTAGAGAGACCAGTCATGTGGCCAGAGGGATAGAGGGTCAGGAAGGTCCAAGTCCCTTTGACTCTTATCAGCATTGTGACCCTCAGTTTCTCATCTGTAAAATGGGGATAATAGCCTTCCCTCCTGGGTTGATGTGCGGATAAGATTAGAGCTAATGTTTGAAAAATCCGCAGATCTTGAGGCTCTTTGTGAGGGCCAGCTGTTAGTATGCCCACTAAAAGGCCCTTCGACGCCCCTGCCAGGGTGCAGCGAGGGCCCGAGACCGCATTTGTCTTCCCGCCTGTGTCCGACTGGCTTCTCTGGGCTTTCACCCATACTCGGTCTTGTTCCTGGGCCCCAGGCCATCGTGGGAGCTCTGGGCCCGTCCTCCAGCGGCCACCCGCCTGCTCAGTCAAACGGCCCCTGTGATCATCTGGCAAAGCCCAGGAGGCTCCCTGGCCAGGAACCGGCCTCCCTCGGGCTCCTTCGGGACCCTCACCTCGGAGGAGCCCAGAGATGAAAGCAGCCGCCACGGCCCCAGGACCCTGGTGTCTCTGAGAGGCTTCCTCAGGCAGGAGGACAAACCATGGGGAATCATCCTCCCCGGGGACGTCCGGGACGGCCTCAGCCTGGGGGCCCCAAGGCCCTGGGCTCCTCCTGCCAGCCCCCGCCTCTTTCTGAGGTCACCCTGGCTCGAAGGAAACTGAGCCGTGGTCTTTCTCGTTGGAGAATGGAGCTGGAGAGGAAGGAGAAAGCTCAGAGAAAAGTGGGAGGTCCCCGGGGGAATCCCCGTCCAATCCTGGCTTCAGTCATGGCTGCAAAGTGGAGCCCCACGGGGCACCCCTTGGCCCAGCCATGCTTCTCGGGCAGGGCCTCTGCCCGGGCCCCCCGGCCCCCCACTGAGCCCGGTCCACGTCCGCTTTTCCTGAAACAGCCGCAATCGGCGTTAGGGAGGGGCCTCAAAAGGTGCGCACCCTTATTCTTAGAAAAGCTGCATCCCAATGGAAAAAAGGGGCTTTCTGGGCCTCCAGCTCATCCCCAAGGGAGACCCGCGGCCTCGTTTTAGTCATTGCTCACTTCCACTGCAGGAGAACACAAGCACTCCCACACCCTGCCCATACACATGCACACACACACACGCACACATGCACATGCACACACACACGCACACATGCACACACACTCACACACCCCTACACGTGCGCACATGCGCGCGCACACACACACACACACACACACAGAGTTCTTGCCTTTTTGATTGAGACAGCTGCCCAGGATCCTCTGGGGCCCAGAGCATTTGTTAAGTGCCCATAAAACATCGTTTGTGGCTTCCTCTGCAGGGCTGGAAAGAGAGTCAGAGTAGGAAGGGATAGACATAAAGCCTGTAGTTGAGAGCTAAGCTTTGGGAATACAGCCGGACTTGGGAGTCGCACGCCACAAAAAGAGGGAAGAACGCTTGCATTCTGGTCCATCTCCTAGGCTCAGAGCAGCTGGAAAACTTCCACTTTCCAGAGGGTTTTCGGCTGGACCTGCGCTCTCTCGTCTTAAAAATAAGAGAACCTATGACCTGCTCAGAGCCCGCTCTGGATGACCATCACGTCTCTGCCATGTTGCCTCTCGGCCATCCCCAGGATCCACAGGTTTTCCAGGCCAGGACTGCTCCCGACCCCTCTCAGGCCCGCTCCCATTTTGGCATCATGGATCCCTTGGGCAATGACTTCCAGAAGCCACGAGGTGGCTTAGAGCTCCACAAGGGGGAGAGGGAGCATCTAACAGGCGGCAACCTGAGGCTGATCTTGATTAAGTGACCTTGCCAGAGCCGTTCAGCTAATAAATGTCTGAAACAAGATTTGAGCTCAGCTCCCCCCCGATCCCAGTTTCCTCTGCTCTATAGCTGTCCCCTGTGCCATATAGCCATCCTCTGTGCTGTATAGCTGTCCTCTGTGCTGCATAGCTGTCGCCTATGCTGTTATAGCTGTCCCCTGTGCCATGTAGCCATCCCCTGTGCTGTTATAACTGTCCCCTGTGCTTCATAGCCATCCCCTGTGCTGCATAGCTGTCCCTTGTGCTGCATAGCTGTCCCCTGTGCTGTTATAGCTGTTCCCTGTGCCATGTAGCCATCCCCTGTGCTGTTATAGCTGTCCCCTGTGCTGTTATAGCTGTCCCCTGTGCCATGTAGCCATCCCCTGTGCTGTTATAGCTGTCCCCTGTGCCATGTAGCCATCCCCTGTGCTGTTATAGCTGTCCCCTGTGCTGTTATAGCTGTTCCCTGTGCCATGTAGCCATCCCCTGTGCTGTTATAGCTGTCCCCTGTGCTGTTATAGCTGTTCCCTGTGCCATGTAGCCATCCCCTGTGCTGTTATAGCTGTTCCCTATGCCATGTAGCCATCCCCTGTGCTGTTATAGCTGTCCCCTGTGCCATGTAGCCATCCCCTGTGCTGTTATAGCTGTCCCCTGTGCTTCATAGCCATCCCCTGTGCTGCATAGCTGTCCCTTGTGCTGCATAGCTGTCCCCTGTGCTGTTATAGCTGTTCCCTGTGCCATGTAGCCATCTCTTGTGCTGTTATAGCTGTCCCCTGTGCTGTTATAGCTGTTCCCTGTGCCATGTAGCCATCCCTTGTGCTGTTATAGCTGTCCCCTGTGCTGTTATAGCTGTTCCCTGTGCCATGTAGCCATCCCCTGTGCTGTTATAGCTGTCCCCTGTGCTGTTATAGCTGTCCTCTGTGCCATGTAGCCATCCCCTGTGCTGTTATAGCTGTCCCCTGTGCTTCATAGCCATCCCCTGTGCTGCATAGCTGTCCCTTGTGCTGCATAGCTGTCCCCTGTGCTGTTATAGCTGTTCCCTGTGCCATGTAGCCATCTCTTGTGCTGTTATAGCTGTCCCCTGTGCTGTTATAGCTGTTCCCTGTGCCATGTAGCCATCCCTTGTGCTGTTATAGCTGTCCCCTGTGCTGTTATAGCTGTTCCCTGTGCCATGTAGCCATCCCCTGTGCTGTTATAGCTGTCCCCTGTGCTGTTATAGCTGTCCCCTGTGCCATGTAGCCATCCCCTGTGCTGTTATAGCTGTCCCCTGTGCTGTTATAGCTGTTCCCTGTGCCATGTAGCCATCCCCTGTGCTGTATAGCTGTCCCCTGTGCTTCATAGCCATCCCCTGTGCTGCATAGCTGTCCCTTGTGCTGCATAGCTGTCCCCTGTGCTGTTATAGCTGTTCCTGTGCCATGTAGCCATCCCTTGTGCTGTTATAGCTGTCCCCTGTGCTGTTATAGCTGTTCCCTGTGCCATGTAGCCATCCCTTGTGCTGTTATAGCTGTCCCCTGTGCTGTTATAGCTGTTCCCTGTGCCATGTAGCCATCCCCTGTGCTGTTATAGCTGTCCCCTGTGCTGTTATAGCTGTCCCCTGTGCCATGTAGCCATCCCCTGTGCTGTTATAGCTGTCCCCTGTGCTGTTATAGCTGTTCCCTGTGCCATGTAGCCATCCCCTGTGCTGTTATAGCTGTCCCCTGTGCTTCATAGCCATCCCCTGTGCTGCATAGCTGTCCCTTGTGCTGCATAGCTGTCCCCTGTGCTGTTATAGCTGTTCCCTGTGCCATGTAGCCATCCCCTGTGCTGTTATAGCTGTCCCCTGTGCTGTTATAGCTGTCCCCTGTGCCATGTAGCCATCCCCTGTGCTGTTATAGCTGTCCCCTGTGCTGTTATAGCTGTTCCCTGTGCCATGTAGCCATCCCCTGTGCTGTTATAGCTGTCCCCTGTGCTTCATAGCCATCCCCTGTGCTGCATAGCTGTCCCTTGTGCTGCATAGCTGTCCCCTGTGCTGTTATAGCTGTCCCCTGTGCCATGTAGCCATCCCCTGTGCTGTTATAGCTGTCCCCTGTGCCATGTAGCCATCCCCTGTGCTGTTATAGCTGTCCCCTGTGCTGTTATAGCTGTTCCCTGTGCCATGTAGCCATCCCCTGTGCTGTTATAGCTGTCCCCTGTGCTGTTATAGCTGTCCCCTGTGCCATGTAGCCATCCCCTGTGCTGTTATAGCTGTCCCCTGTGCCATGTAGCCATCCCCTGTGCTGTTATAGCTGTCCCCTGTGCTGTTATATCTGTCCCCTGTGCCATGTAGCCATCCCCTGTGCTGTTATAGCTGTCCCCTGTGCCATGTAGCCATCCCCTGTGCTGTTATAGCTGTTCCCTGTGCCATGTACCCATCCCCTGTGCTGTTATAGCTATCCCCTGTGCTTCATAGCCATCCCCTGTGCTGCATAGCTGTCCCTTGTGCTGCATAGCTGTCCCCTGTGCTGTTATAGCTGTTCCCTGTGCCATGTAGCCATCCCTTGTGCTGTTATAGCTGTCCCCTGTGCTGTTATAGCTGTTCCCTGTGCCATGTAGCCATCCCCTGTGCTGTTATAACTGTCCCCTGTGCTGTTATATCTGTCCCCTGTGCCATGTAGCCATCCCCTGTGCTGTTATAGCTGTCCCCTGTGCTGTTATAGCTGTTCCCTGTGCCATGTAGCCATCCCCTGTGCTGTTATAGCTGTCCCCTGTGCTGTTATAGCTGTCCCCTGTGCCATGTAGCCATCCCCTGTGCTGTTATAGCTGTCCCCTGTGCCATGTAACCATCCCCTGTGCTGTTATAGCTGTCCCCTGTGCTGTTATATCTGTCCCCTGTGCCATGTAGCCATCCCCTGTGCTGTTATAGCTGTCCCCTGTGCTGTTATAGCTGTTCCCTGTGCCATGTAGCCATCCCCTGTGCTGTTATAGCTGTCCCCTGTGCTTCATAGCCATCCCCTGTGCTGCATAGCTGTCCCTTGTGCTGCATAGCTGTCCCCTGTGCTGTTATAGCTGTCCCCTGTGCCATGTAGCCATCCCCTGTGCTGTTATAGCTGTCCCCTGTGCTGTTATAGCTGTCCTGTGCCATGTAGCCATCCCCTGTGCTGTTATAGCTGTCCTGTGCCATGTAGCCATCCCCTGTGCTGTTATAGCTGTCCCCTGTGCCATGTAGCCATCCCCTGTGCTGTTATAGCTGTCCCCTGTGCTGTTATAGCTGTTCCCTGTGCCATGTAGCCATCCCTTGTGCTGTTATAGCTGTCCCCTGTGCTTCATAGCCATCCCCTGTGCTGTTATAGCTGTCCCCTGTGCTGTTATAGCTGTTCCCTGTGCCATGTAGCCATCCCTTGTGCTGTTATAGCTGTCCCCTGTGCTTCATAGCCATCCCCTGTGCTGCATAGCTGTCCCTTGTGCTGCATAGCTGTCCCCTGTGCCATGTAGCCATTCCCTGTGCTGTTATAGCTGTCCCCTGTGCCATGTAGCCATCCCCTGTGCTGTTATAACTGTCCCTTGTGCTGTTATAGCTGTTCCCTGTGCCATGTAGCCATCCCCTGTGCTGTTATAACTGTCCCCTGTGCTGCATAGCCATCCCCTGTGCTGCATAGCTGTCCCCTTTGCCATATATCTGTCCCCGTGCCGTACAGCCATTACCAATACAGGGGCTATAACTTGATGGGAAGAGCCCGACGGCCGCAGACATTTGCAGAAGTGACATGGCATCCAAACAAAAGTGTGGCTGTCTCCCCCGTCTCCCCTGTGCAGAAGGACCCTTGTGGACGCCTGAAGTTCAGAACGTCACAGAGACTCGGGAGCTTCTTGCTCAAAGGGTCAGTCCCTTTTTAGAGCTGGCAGAGACCCTCCAACCCAAAGTCTCTCTCTGTGCCCTGGCACCAGGGGAACCCGGTCCCAAGATCCACCCACACTGGTCTCTCTCCTGGGGACACCAGCGTGAGTCAAACCAGGATCAGTCATGTGGACAAAGGGAGATGTTCCCCAGAGCACAGCATAGGGATGGGTGAGCTCACCCCTAGGGATGCCGTCTGTCATATCTCTCTTGGATTGGGGACAAGAGCGGCCAGGCGGCACTCAGGTGGGCGGGCAGGCGGCACTCGGGCGGGCAGGTGGCACTAGGGTGGGCAGGCGGCACTCAGGCGGGCAGGTGGCAGTTTCAAGCACGCCAAGCTGCTGGTTCCCCTGGGCTCCTCTTATTGGCCCAAGGAGCTCCCTGGGAGCTCCAGGACAGAGAGTTACCGAGTGGCCCGGGCACAGAAGGAGGGCTGCCCATGGCTGATGATCGAGGGTTCATCAATGGAGAGAGGTGCTGGAGGGGCTGAGGGCTGCTCCCTAACAGACAAGGCCAGGAGGCCGTTGGGTCTGTGCTTAATGGCAGCCAGAGACCTCGGCACGTCACCAAGAACGGCCGCCGGTGGAATGTCCACGCCAAGTGTGCGGTCAAAGGTCGCACAGAAAAGATGAGTCGTGGAGCAGGAGGAAAAGGAGCATTTCTAGTATGAAAAGATGCTCCAAGTCATTACTAATCAGAGAAATGCAAATTAAGACAACTCTGAGATACCCCCACACACACACCTGTCAGACTGGCTAGAGTGACAGGGAAAGATAATGTGGAATGTTGGCGGGGAGGTGGGAAAACAGGGACACTGATACATTGTTGGTGGAACTGTGAACACATCCAGCCATTCTGGAGAGAGATCCAGCACTGTTACTACTGGGGCTTAGATCCCAAAGAGATACTAAAGAAGGGAAAGGGACCTGTGTGTGCAAGAATGTTTGTGGCAGGTCTCTTTGTAGTGGCCAGAAGCTGGAAACTGCCCATCAGTGGGAGAAAATTGTGGTATCTGAATGTTATGGAATAGTATTGTTCGGTAAGAAATGACCAGCAGGATGAATACAGAGAGACTTCCACGAACTGATGCTGAGTGAAATGAGCAGGACCTGGAGATCATTATACTTGGGAAGAAGATTATACAATGAGCAAGTGTGATGGCCGGGGCCCTCTCCAGCGATGAGATGATTCAGGCCAGTTCCGATGGTCTTGTGATGGGGAGCGCCATCTGTGTCCAGAGAGACGACAGAGGGAAGAGAGTGTGGAGCAACCGGCATTTTCCCTCTTTCCCTGCTGTCTGCTTGTTTTCTTTCTCATTCTTTTTTCCTTTTTGATCTGCTTTTTCTTCTGCAGCCCAGTCATTGTATAAATGTGTATACATATGCTTGGCTTACTGCACATTTTAAGATGTATGACACGTATTGGATTGCTTGCCATCTAGGGGAGGGGGTGAGGGAAGGAGGGGAAAGGGGTTTTGCAAGGGTCAGCGTTAAAAAATTCTCCGTGTGCGCGTTTTGAAAATAAAAAGCTTTAATAACAAAAAAGGGAAAGGCGGCCCGCGAGCCCCTGCAAATAAGAAAAGCAGCAGAGGAAGGCCTCTTACACTCCATGGACAACCTGGAGGGAGGGAGGAGCTCCCAGCCCGGCGGCGGCGATCGCCAGACCCTGCAAAGCATTCTAGAAATGCGAGCTATAATCAGTATTAATCAGCCTCGGGCCAGCCGCCTTCCTCCCGGAGCCTTCCTCTGCACCCCCAGCCTTCCTCTGCCCCTCCCCAGCCTTCCTCTGCCCCCTCCCTCGCCTTCCTCTGCCTCCCAGCCTTTCTCTGCCCCCCTTGTCAAGCCTAGAGGAGGAATGTTTACCGAGCACTGGGCGGGGTTTGCTAGTAAATGTTTAACAACCAGGCCCTTGAATGCCCACATACTTTAGCCCACATTAATCTTTTCTTAAGTCTAGACAATCGGGAAACAATGAATGGGGCCACTTTGTGGCCGGGGCCTGTCCTGAGACGTAGCTGCTCACGGTGACCATTTAACGGGGGCTCGCCCAGATCCGGGGCCAGGAGGGCAGGGTCCCGGACTCTCCCAGGGGCGCCGTTGGGTGCTTGGCCTGAGGACGCTGCTGATCCAGGCCCCCCTGCTCCTGCCCGCTGCTGTCCACGAGACCGGGGTGTGGGAGGGCGCTCCCCCAGGACGCCCCACAGGCCACGCCAGGCGGCTCCCCGTTCTCAGCACTTCTGGGAGGGGGAGGGGGAGAGGTCCACGTGACCCCCATGCCCATGCCGAGTGATTCTGGGCCGGGCCCGCAGGAGCGGAGCGGGGAGGAGGAGGGAGCAAGCTCTATTTACTCACCGAGGCTGGCGCAGGCAGAGAGCCTTTACCAGGCCCAGGCCCAGGTTTGCCCCCAGAGAACAGCTGGGAAGACCTCCCTCGGGCCCCTCTCAGCGCGGGGCCCCGGCGCGCAACGTTAGCCCGGCCCTCGGGCCCAAGGGCCGTTGGCGGTCTGAGATTTGGCTCCTGCGCCTTTGGTACAAGGCAGGCAGGGGGAGTGAAAGGTTGGGAATGACGTGAGAGCACAAAGGAGTCACTGAGGGTTTGCGGGTGCCCGCCTCTGGAGAGAGTGCGGGGGACACTGTCCGCCCGGCCGGCCTTTCCCTGCCCGGACATGTCGCGACTTCCCACTGCCCCCTCCTAGGTGTGGCCCTGGAGTACCGAGGCTCCCCGGACACGCAGGCCGCCATCTCCCTTTTCACGTAGTTGACTTATCCTAATAGATCCTGGGCACCCGGCCGCCCCCCCCCCTTGGACAACCCCCCAGGCTCAGATGTCCCCCAGGCTCGGCCCCCCCTCCCACGCCCAGACAAGAGGCTGTTTGTGCGGCCGGAGCATGGCCAGCGGCCTCCTGTCAGTCCCGCCAACGGGGGTTCACTCAGCACAGCTCGGCCCGTCCTCGGCCCGGGTCGGGGTCTTTGATCACTCCCGGGCCAGGTCAGTCGTCCCAGGACAGCGGAGAGGAGGAGCATTGTTCGAAGCGGACAAGCCCTCCTCTATTCTCCCACTTGTCTGGCTCCCGGAGCCTCTGTGCGGTTGCCCGAGCATTCCTGGGTCTCCTCAGGTTCACAAAGACCGGTTCTCCTCCTCTTTCTCCCCGCCCCCCACGTTAACCTTGACCCCGGGGGGAGCCGCCGGTGCTTCGGGTTCACACGGAGACTTCCTTCCGGCATTTCTTTCTTCCAAATAAACATTTCCATTTAACCCCAAAAGTAAACCTGATTTGGTGCCGAGTGGTGAGACACACAAATGGCAACAAGCTATTAGAGACCCCCGAGTCGCCCCTGCGGGGCCCCTCTTCTCTCCCCACGAAGGGGCCGCTGGGCCCCGGGCTTTCAGAGAGTCTGTGGCGCCGCCCCGCCCCGAGCCCCCGCTGGGCCGCTTCCCGGTGGCCTGATACCTTTTAGCAAAACTCCTAAGAGTGGAGAAGGAGCCGTCGGTTCCCAACACTCTTCCCCGACCCGGGCTCATTGTCCCCCAAACGCACACAAGCCCGCGGGAAGGGTGAGCTCCGGGCTCCATCAGGAGGCCCAAGGGCGGCAGCTCCCCCGGGGGCAGGACCCCTGGCCCTCTCCTCCAGGAGCCGCGAGCTTTAAGGCGGGTCCCCTCCCTCTCCCCACATTTGTCCGGCCCCTCTGCTTCCTCAAGTAAGCAGACGCCTTGTGGACAAACCCCTGCAGGAGAGGCGGAAGGTTCTCCCCCTCGTAGGCGTTCAGACGCTCCGGCACCGCCGGGGAGGGGGGAGGGGAGAGGGGAGATCCCTCCCCGAGGGCTTAGAGCAGCTGAGACTGTGGGCAGGGTCTCGCTGTGAAAGCCCCGGCCTCCCCCGCCAGGTTAAGTGTGGCCATCAAAGCCAAAGCCTGAGCTCAGGAGCCAGGAGCCGCGGAGGGGCCAAAAGTCTCTCCGGCCTTCAAGGGTTGCCCGACGGGGAGACCGCGGAGGGGGAGATGGGACCGCCCACCGAAACCCGGGTCAGAAGCAGAAACCGGGCTCCGGCCTGCGATCTGCAGACTAAGCGACGGAGGCACTTTCTGCAGCCTGAGGTGCCACCGCCAGGGCCTGTGGCAAACCTGCCCGACTGGACGGACTCCGCCAGTTCTCGGCCCCTGTGGGCGCTGGCTGGGAGGCTCCGGGGCAGGGAAGTGTCCGCTCTGTCTCCTCCCACCTCTCTGGGTAGCAGTGGCCTGTGGCCATTTTCATTCTGTTCTTTCCACTCCAGAGGCTGTTCTCCTTGCAGAGAACAGGCTGAGGACCAGGGCCGGGATCTGCTCGGAAAAGGGCTCTCCTGGAGAGGGAAAGTCCATCTCCCAGGGCGGCTCAGCGAGTTCCTGTGCCCAGGGGCCCTCGAAAGCCGCCCACGGACTGAGAAGTCTCCAGCGTTGCCAGGATTATGCTACTAGTACGCGTTCTAGCGTTTTCCCAGGCCGGCCAGGCCCGGCTTCCTGGGATGGGAATTCACAAAGACTAGCCAGGAAAGCCAGAGAAACAAGGAGTCCTGCGGGGCGACAGACCCGCCCAGTCATTGTATCCGTGGTGATCGGGAACTTGGGCAAGCAGCCTGGGGTCATCTAAAGCAGTGCGCGAGTGCCCGAGGATCGTCCACCCCGGCCCCTCTGCTCCTCACCCCCAAGTCCGACCTAGTGTCCTTGTGTCCAAGATAACCCTGCCGAGGGGCCGGCGAGAGGCCGCCCAGGGGCAGAGGGCCGCCCGCAGCAGCTCCCATCGTACAGATGAGGAGCCAGAGCTCTCGGAGTGCCCATGGATCACAATGACAAACTCTCCAGGGCTCCGTGATCCAACTGGTTTGACGCGATACCGGCTGCAGCAGGGCCATGTGGGGACACTTGCTCTTCATTTTGCATCACAGGAAGGCTGAGGAATACCCGGGGCAGAAGCTTTTACCCTCCACCCCCACCCCACCGCGGGACCCCGACCACACACACGCCACAATAACGCAGCCTCCCTGGAGGACACTTTGGGTTGGGGTTTGGGGCGTTTTTGAAGGAGATCAGGAGAGGAACTAACCTCATGCGAAGTTCAGCACATTCCCCGAAGCTGCGCTCATCCTCTGAGTCACTCTGCCCGAGGACTCTGTTCTCCCCGGCTGCCAGCCCTGGTACCACACGCGGCCGGCCCGCTCTCCTTCCAGGCAGGGGCCAGCCGCCCATTACCGGGAAGGCTGCATAGCTGACTTATGCACGTTCTCCCCCCACTGTCTTTGATCCTAAAAACCAGAGAGCTTCTCAACTCAGCCGTTGTCCCTCCATGATCGCAGGGCCACCACCCAAGTCCTTGATGGGTTAGCTTGCAGGGGAGAGTGATTTTATTTGATTTATTTCCTAATATTTCTAGACTTTCCTCACTATTACCCTTTTGGCACGAGAATTTGTCAGGCAAAGTGTGGATAAGGAGGGAAGGGGCATCTAACTAGTGCTCGTGAAAAGGACAAGTTCCCAGACTCATGTAAATCCTCCCTCTCCCTCCAGTGCCTTGAGCTTGCCCCATATTTGACATCTCAGTGTCAGCTCCCTTCACAAAAAACAAGCAGACCAGTGTTTGTGGTCCGCTGGTGGCTCGCTTTCCTAAAACTGAGGAATGGCTTCTTAAGCTCTTTGTGCTTTTAAGGACTTGGGAACAAAACGGCTGTAGTTCGCAGAGATTTTGTGAAATGTCTATTCTTAACCATTTTTGAAACCCAGCAAAGAGGAGAAATAATTTGAGAAAAAAATCAGTATTCAGGTGAATGCCAAAATGTGGGAAGGTTATGGTGAGGAGAAAAGTGAAGGCTCTGTGGAGAGGGAGTCAGAGATGGGGCTGAGAAGGGAGGAAGGACTCCATTTCCTAGGACACCTGCTCCCAGGAAGGCCGGGCACCTTCCTTTATTTTTTTATTTTTTATTTTTTATTTATTTTTTTGATAATGGGTGCCTTCCTTTAAAAAGAAGCTCAGGAGAGGTGAGCAGCCAGAGGAGACCACGAGGTCCATCGAGAGAAGTCGGGAGCGGGAAGTGCTGCACCCGCGGAAATGAAGGAACGAAGCTGACAGCATCTGCCCTGGGGACCCAGAGGAGCCCAAAGATTCACAGCCCTACCAAGAGGCCGTACTTAGAGATGGCAGCACAAAGACTTATGGGAACGCAACCCACCTTTGCCTTGTGTGCCCACTTTCCCAGGGACATTTTTGTTCTTACTGCATAATAGTAAATATCTAAAAGCTCCTGAGCGCTAGCTGACCAAATGATAACCAGCACGATCAGAGCAGCATATGGTGGGGAGTGGGGGGGGGAGGAGACCGGGGGGTGCTGAAAAGCTTCCTTTCGGTTCCTCGGGTCTGCCCTAAGAAAATGCAGCAGGTGCGCTCTGGGGATCAGATCCACTAGTGTGACTAGGAAGTGAGAAGCAAGAGGAATCCAAGAAGAGAGAATGCAAGAGGGAGAGGAAATCGTGGTTCCCCTGGGAAGAGAACCAGGTCGTCCTGAGTCCGCTCCTCGCTTGCTGCTGGACCAGGCCTGAGAACTGGGACTGGCTCCGGGGCTGACTTACCCCTCAGGCTCCCCCTTCCCTCTCCCAGAAGTCTGCTCCACGCTCCATCCTGTTTCTCCGCTCATGCACGGTGTCTCACAGTTGTCCTTCGGCAAGCCCAGCGGAGCATGGAGGCTGTCTTCATTGCAAGGTTTGGAAGAGGCTGGTGATCCTGAGAGCAGCAGAAAGGAGCCAGAAAGGAGAAACACTGGGGTAGAGAATGGACCGGACAAGTTTACGGATGTGACCGAGATTCACGAGGCCCCAAAAGCCGTGGCGAGGAACTCAAATCTGACGGAAGAACGAGGGCTGGAGCCAAATCTTCCTGGGAAGTGGCCGGAAATCACCCATCCCACCGCCCTACGAGAGCTCCCTGAAACAGAGCTTGCAAGGCTTGCCTGATTCCTGATGCTCTCAAAAAAAAAAAAAAAAAAAAAAAAACTGGGGGGATGACACGAACTGAGGCAAAGAAAAGTGAGCCGGACCCGAAGATGTCCACGGCCACGGCCGTGCCGGGACGGCTCTTCTCAGCGCTCCAGGGGTCAGAGGCGGCCCCGAAGGACCCAGGAGGAGAAAGCTAGCCACTGCCAGAGGGGAAGGGGCTGAGCCTGAATGCTGATCACAAATGCTGTGCTTTCCTTTCCTCATTATTTTCATTTTTTGCCCATTTTCTTTCACAACATGACTAAACGAGGGTTTTCCTATGACTGCATGTGCACAACATATCAAGTTACTGCAGGGAGGGAGGAAGAGAATTTGGAGCTCAAAACTGAAAAACAAGGTCAAAAATGCTTTTTACAACTGGAAAAGTGTTTAAAGCCAGGGGGAAGTTCATCAAGTCTGCCATTCCTTCTCTTTCTTCTTCTATGCCCTTGATAGGTTATTGCTGCCTGTTCACAGCCCTGATAGCGCCCTGGGAGGAGGGAAGTTCAGACTTCGGGGCATTCCAGTCGAGATCCCTCTTCAGTGGCTGACTAAGTGATGCTGGAGCCCGGAGCGGTGGGTAGGTGGTGACCAGTGTGCAGGGTCAGCAGACGGAGAGCTGGTCATCGTGTGTGGAGCGTGAGCCCTCCCCGGCCTGGCCTGGGCCCCTGCCTCACGGAGGAGCTTCTGGCAGCCGTGTCCTCGGGGCAGGGGGGCTTGGCCGGCTCTGGCCTGGCTCAGCACTTCTGTTTCTGGGCCGGGGAGAGGCTCTGGGCAGTCTGGGAGCCCAGGGCTGGCGGCTCACATTCCAAGGCCTTGTGTCTATGTCTGAAGCACTGGGCTTGGCTCTGCTCACAGCCCGAGGCTTTGCGCCACCTCCCAAAGGGGTCCGAGGGTTTATCGACAACAGCCAAACCAAAGTGGGTGAGGGGCCTGTCAGGACCGGCCCACGGCTCCTCTGGGCCAGACCAGGTGGGTTTGCCAGGGTCGCTTCAGCCCCTCCCCCTGAAAACCTCCTCTCCAGCATCAGCGACGTTTGGGTGATCTGGCCCATCGGGAGGGTTACAGGCCCCCTGGTCCTGGGGCCGGCTCCCCCTCCCCTTCTATTCCTGGCTGTTCTGGCCCAGAAGCTGGAAGGAAGCACAGATTTTCTTGTTCAGCCCTCACCTCCCCATCCACACCTGACCCACAGAGTCTACGGTCGCCCAGGTGACAGATCATGGAATCCGCTTGGCCTGGCTTCTCATACAGACCCCCTCCCTCCCCTGCCCAGGGGGTTTCCTCCCACTTCTCAGGACCAGGACAGCTGCAAGATCACACAAGGAGAAGGGACTTTATTCGAGGGCTCTCTGGGTGGGGCTGCAGGGGACGATGGCTGCTGGCTAATCGTGAGGACCCGAGTTCAGCCCAGCCTCACATTTCCCAGCTTTGGGGCCCTGGGCAAGTCATTCACGCTCTGTTTGCCTGTTTCCTCGTAATAAAATGAGTAGAGGAAGAAAGTGGCAAAGCCTCAGTTCTTCTTAGCTCGAAAATCCAAAAGGGGCCACAAAGGTCCCCAGGTGCCCCAGGAGTTGATCGTGGGGTGCTTGGGGCTTGCCCTGCTAGATTGGCCTTCCAGTGGGGAAGTCCTGGGCCCGTCCCCAAACCGCAGGCGAGCCCCAGCCAGGGTCCTCCTTTCGAAGAGTCGGCCAGTAGACACGGTGAGCTGAGATCACCACCAAGCGCGTTCGCTCTGTGGCTCGGGCCCACTTCCCCATCAAGGCTCATGGTCTCCTTGGGACGAGTGCGCCCCGAGGGGAGGCTCTGTGGAAGGTTCCACACGTGGGACCCCAATGACACTCGCTCTCCTGCTCCCAGCTCTGCCCCTCCGCATTTCCCCTTCCCCCAAAACCTGCTGGTCTCGAGCCGCCCCCTGTGAAGGCCACACCACCCTGCTGATGGTTAAGACTTAACCGACCACCAGGGTGGCCAGGCTCGCTTTATTCCCCCAGGAGTCCCCCGGGGGCCGGGGGGATCCATGCGTCTGGGAGTCCCTCCCTCCAGGCACCTGCCGGTTCAGAAACCGTCTGTGGGGATTCCAGTAGAGGCTGGAAAGCAGCTCAGAGATGGCTGGACGCGGCATTTGCCTAGTGGGTGCTGATGGTAGCGTGTTCTGTTCCTCCAGGGTCCCCCTCCTCTTGAGAACGGCTCCCTCGGTCCTCTCCGAGCCGGGACCTTGTGGGGATTTAAATGACCCTCCATCAATGAGAACTCGCGGCAGCGCTCGGGCCAAGGGCGCTTCCTTAGGGTCCATGGTTCCCTCTGTCGAGGGGACCTCGGATCCTCCTTGTGGTCTGAAGCGCCCCCTCCTCCCAGACCCCACTTTTACAGGGCGGATCCTGTGGCAGAGCCAGAACTCCAGCAGCCGGCCCGACGCAGAAGCCAAAAGAAGCAGCGCCTTCTCCGCAGGGTCACGGGCTAGGTGAAGAAGCCCCCCCACCACCACCACGGGACGGACAGACCTCTCCTCAGCTCGGACAGAAGGAAAGGCCCTCACCCTCAGGCCCTGAACGGTCCTAAAATGGCCAGCCCTCCCTCCCGGACAAGAGACTGGCCCGAAGGTACTGGCTATGTGGGGGGACTTTCCACGTCGCCGAGTCACCTCTGCCCCACTGAGCGTGGTCCCAGCCAGGACGGAGCTTCCTGTCAGGAGCAATGAGCCTAGAACCTGCGGCTCAGCATCCTGAGGAGCTGGCAAACACCTGTGAAGCACCTACTGTGCGCCAGCCTCGGGGCTGGGTTCTGGGGATCCGGAGAAAAGCAAGGGCGGTTCCTGCCCTCAGCGCTCAGTCTGACCGGCGACAGCAAGATGCCGACAAGAGACGCCGGAGACAGACTTAAGGTTTTACAAAGTTCGTTTTCACAAGACCTTCCGGATCTGCAGGAAGGCTCTGGGCGCGAGGCATGAAGGAGGCGGGCAGAGGCGGGCACCTTTCAGGGCTCCACAGGGGC
Organism: Antechinus flavipes; assembly: GCF_016432865.1. NCBI lineage: Eukaryota > Metazoa > Chordata > Mammalia > Dasyuromorphia > Dasyuridae > Antechinus > Antechinus flavipes. The sequence goes on along the minus strand of NC_067402.1, from coordinate 1,368,039 downwards.
AGCCACCCGAGACCCCTTCTCTCCAGGAATCTGGTAGGTGGGAGGGCATCCTCCCTACTCCTCAGGGCTGGCCCCAGAATCTGGGGTGGGGGTGCAAGCGTGCCCTCCAACAGAGACTCACGGTGAGAGCAAAGATACCTGGAGCTTTTGCGGGGATCACCTGAGTATGTGGGTGTCTCCAGTTCTTTGGGAAATCGGAGGCTGCAGACCAGGGGCCCTAGAGCAGTGGGGGCCTCTGAGAGTCCCCTGGAGCAGTGGAGACTACCAAGTGTCCCCGGAGCAATGGAGCCCCTGAGGGTCCCCTGGAGCAGTGAAGGCCCCAAGGGTCCCCTGGAGCGGTGGGAGCCCCCGAGGGTCCCCTGGAGCGGTGGGGGCCCCCGAGGGTCCCCTGGAGCGGTGGGGGCCCCCGAGGGTCCCCTGGAGCGGTGAAGGCCCCCCGAGGGTCCCCTGGAGCGGTGGGGGCCCCCGAGGGTCCCCTGGAGCGGTGGAGACTCCCCGAGCGTCCCCTGGAGCGGTGGGGGCCCCCGAGGGTCCCCTGGAGCGGTGGGGGCCCCCGAGGGTCCCCTGGAGCGGTGGGGGCCCCCAAGGGTTGCCTGGAGCAGTGAAGGCCCCAAGGCCACTTGTGGAAACCAGAGGTGTCCTGTAGGATGTTTGGGGCAAGTAAAAGAGACAATGGGATGGAGGACTGGCTTCTTTCCCGCTGGAGAGGGAGGCCAGGAAACAAGGTCAGCCTGGCAAGAGGGAGGAGCCCTGCCCCGCTCCTTGGTTCTGACGCAGAGAACGGGCCCACCACGAGCTAGGAGGCAGCTCTGAGGACGGGCTGAGCCCCGCAAGCCTGGAGCCTGGCAGGGCGTGCAGCCGGCGAACTTGGCACAGTGCCTGGCAAGCCCTGATGGGCCCTGGCTAGTGTGGGACCGAGTGGATGGGGTCCAGGCCCTGGGGCTCAGCTGCTCCTCTGCCCTTATCTCTGAGCCCGGGCCGGGGAGCCAGCGTCAGGCCCGCCTGGCAGTAGGGTCCAGCTTCAAGCGTCCAGCTCTGGCTGGTTGTGCCACGCACAGGTGGCTCAGGGGCTGGAACACTGGGCCTGGAGTCAGGAAAAACTGGACCCAATCTGGTGACCAGGCAAGTCACTGAACCTGTTGCCTCAGTTTCCTCAGCTGTTAAAGGGGGCCAATAACAGTCTTCCCTCCCTCCCAGGGTTGTTATAAAACACTTTGCACAAGACTTAGCCCACAGTAGGTGCTTAATAATGTTTGTTCCCTTCCAGCCCAAGCCTTTGACCTTCATCCCAAGCAGATCCCTGCCACTCTTGGCTCTCTTAGTGCTTCCAGGGCCCTCCAAATCTCTGTGCTCCTTCCCCCCCTCGGCCCAAGGCTTCTCCTGGACTGGAGACTTTGCCACTGAAGGCAGGAGTCCTGTTTATCCGACTAACGGCCTTCCTGTGGGCCAGTTTCAGGGGCTCCTGTCACGGATCGACTCTGGCCAAAGTACGCGGCATGCCGTCAGCTTGACCGCTATCGATCAGGGGCTCTGCTTCCTCCCACTCGCCAGGACTTTCCTCCGTGTCCAGGAATGACGCAACAGAACTGGTTGTTTGCCCAGCTCTGTGGAGCCAAGGGGGGCACAATGGTGGCCAAGGCTAGCTGCCCGGCTCAGGCAGGAGAGGGAGGCGTGGGGAGATGTGGCCGGGAGGCTTCGGGCTCGGGCTCAGTGTCCGGGGTCAGTGTTCTCCCCAAGGTGCTGAGATTCAGGGCTCCAGTCATCTCAGCCTCCTACCACCAGGCTCTCTGCCGAAGAAACACTCTGGGCCCCGCCTCCTACCATCCCTCCCACAAGCTGGGGTCTCCCTGGCACCTGTCCCTGCACTCTCCACCTAGAGCCTTCACGGGCTCCCCCCCAGTCCCTCACAGACTCCATGTTGTTGAGCATTCGCGGGGGGCTGACACTGAGCTTACATTCTAATGGGGGAGACAACACGCGAGTGAATCCGTAACACGTGAGAGAAGTGAGGGGCAAAGGGGGCAGTCCCTCTGCTTGGGGTGCGGAGCGAGAAGGATTCCTGCAGAATCCAGAAGGAAGGAAACATCCTGGGGATGGGGGAAAGCCAGGGAAAAGCCCCCTCTGGAAAGGGGCTTAGACTGTAAAGACCCAGAGAAGAGAGATCCAGGACACCCCGACCAGCCCTCCGTGCAGGTGGGGACCCCGGGCTTCCACACTGCGGGCTTTCTCCCGACCATTTGCCCTGATTGCTGATTCTTTTCTTTGGCTCTCTGGAAAAGGGAGTGAGAGGGACGCTGGGAGAAACTACAGTGATATAAAAGACATTTAAAACAAAAGCCTTTTGAAGGAAGGATAGCAAGGAAGGACTTCCCAAAGAAAGGAAGGCTCTGAGACCGAAGGAGTCCAAGGAAGTCGGATGTGGCACTAAGGAGCAGAGGATTCCAGCCCTGGGAGCCAACCAGGAAAATGGCCACAAGTAGGAAACAGGAAGGAAGCCAGTCACCGGACTCTTGAGTACGGGAAGAAGAATGAGGCAGAGGGGACCAGACCGGGAGCCCTTGTCTGCCTGATTCTGGAGGCAACAGGGAACCCCCAGGGCTTATTGCCCAGAGGCTGCCAGGGCCAGATTTCATGGACTGCACTGAGGTGGGAAGGCCGGGCGGCAGCCGCTGCTGTCCTCCAGGTGGGGCGGGCTGGGGGGCGCAGAGGGGCTGTGTCAGAGGAGAGAAGGGGCCCCCCACACAGCTGACTGAACGGGGGGAGAAGCACTGAAGCTTCCAGGATTCCACCTGGATTATGAGTCTGGGTGACTGGGAGGAGGATGGCATCCTTGACAGCAAGAAGGAAATTCAGAAGAGGGGAAGATTTGGGGGAAAGCGAGTGAGCTCTATTCTGGCAGGGCTGAGTTTAGATGTGAATGGGCGGCCCAGATGTCCAGCAGGCAGATGGAGAAGCGAGACTGTGACCAGACGAGAGGCTGGGGCCCATGAATATTTCCCAGAAGCATCTGCAGTCAGGCTCCACTAGCCAATGAATTCGCCACCGAACAGCATAGTTAGGAGAAAGCCACGGGGGCACCCACAGTAGTTGGACCAGCCTCGAGGAAGACCTAGCCAAGAGCTCTGGACGAGGAGAGGATGCAGGGAAGAGGGTGGTCCACAGTGTCAAAGGGCACTTCCCCTAAACGTGTTACTCCATGCGCACTTCCGTGCGCTTGCCAACATCATCCCCTTGTCTGACATCACTCCTCCTCTCCTCTCCCAGAAGGATCAGCTCATTTTCTACATTACAAGCAAAACATTTCCCACCCCGCCCCTATTTTCAGGACTGTTTCTTGCCTCAATTACTTTGTATTTACTTTGTCCTTTAAATGTTATATTCTTGCCACTCATGAAGAAATGGATTTCGGATCTCCAGCCTTGGTCTTGTACATAGGAGGAGCTTAATAAATGCTTGAGTTGAATGAGAATTTCTTGTCCCATTGTGGCACTTGATGAGACCACATCCTTGGGTGGGTAACCCCACCTACGGTCTTCCGTTGGCCATTCCCAAGGATGTGGGCACTTCCTCAGCTTCCCACCTGCCTTTAGTCCCAGAGAGTTGGCGTAAATATTTGTGTACACTTGTGTCTTTTTTCTCTTTCTATCATGGCTGTGCATTTTAAGCCTATCGAAGTATTGCTGGGTCTAAGGGGACGAGCAGTTTGCTGACTGGGGGAGGGTTAGAAGTCGCTTTCCTTGTAGTTCTACCAATCATAGGTGGGTCCACCCCCAGAGGTCCTTTAACACTTGCCATTTTCCTCTTTTGTCACTTTTCTCTTTGACAAGCTGATGGAAGTGAAGTAAAATCTCAGAACTTCTTTAATATGCATTTCTCTAATCGTGATTTGGGGAGCATTTTTCATATGGTTGTTGAAGGCTTGAGTTTCTTCTCTGAAAACTGCCTTTTAATAATCTTGACTATTGAGAAGTGATTCATATTCTTATATATTTGATCAGTTCTTTACAAATCCTAAATATAAGACCTTTGTCGGGATGAAATTGCTGCACAATTTCCTCCCCTTCTCCATTATTGGTTTTTCTGATATTTTTAACTACATAGTTTTGTGTAAAAACTTTGAAATTTTATTTATCAATAGCGTTGCTCTTCTATGACCCTTGCCAGCCTTTGTCTGGTCGTGAATTCTTGCTTATCCATTGATTCGAAAGACGATTTCTTCCTTGCTTCTTTAATTTGTTCATGATATTACCTTTTTTTCTCAAACCATTTACCTCTCTGCAATTCATGTGAGGTATCAGTCTATATCTCATTTCTGCCAAGGTTTAAGTTTTTCGAGACACTGTTGCCAAATAGCAAGTCCTCTCTCCAGTAAATTGGGATCTTTGTATATAGAAGCACATTTGCTTCTATATATTGTGCATATGACCCACAGGTTGAACTCCCTATTTCTTAACCATTATCACATAGTTTTTAATAGCTATTGCCTTGTAGTAGGGCTTTGAATCTTTTAGATGAGGCTCCCACATTTACCATTTTTTTCTCCCATTATGTCCCTGGAGATTCTTTGTTCCTCTACATGAATTTCAATGTTATTTTTTCCCCAGCTTTATGAAATAATACTTTGGTAGTTTTGTACAGTAATTTTAGACAGTATTCCCATTTTTTTTTTATTATATTCACTTTACCTAAGAATCTAAATATTTCTCCAATTATATTTGCTTTATTTCTTCAGTGTTTTTAATAATAATATTCATTAATAATAAATATTCATTTAAAAATTTAATACAATATAAAAAAAGAAAAATTGTTGTGTATATAGCAGAACATGAGACAAACCAAAATACGAAAATAAATGTCCATTTCAAGAAAGCACGTATAACAAATGCTACATATTGTACTTAGAACTGTCCATCTTTTCTTTGCTTCCTTTTAGGTTTTCTTTTGTTCTCTGCTGTGCATTTTTACTCCCCCCCCCCTTTCCTCTCCCCCACCTACCCCAAGCGGCTGCCTGTGTCTATACATGCATGCATATATGTGTGCATTTGTATGTGTATGTGTTTATACTTGCATACACATGTGCATGAAAATGCATCTGCATATCATGTAATTTTGCTGAAATCATTGTTTTAATTTTTGTTAACTCTTTAGTATTTTCTAAGTCCTAATATCATTTTCAAAAAGAGTTCATTTTGTTTTCCATTCTCAGAGACCCTGAGTGGCCTTAGGGCAGTAAATGACATGCACTCCTCAGTCGAAAAATTGTCAGTCCCTGAAAGGGGCAGACACTGTGGTGGGGAGGTTGGAAGGGAGCAGAGCTGTGCAGTCCCTGAGTGGTGGCCAGGCTGGGGGAGTCAGAAGTCGGGGGCCTCTTGAGGGAGGGTTTCCCCTTCAGCCACGTTAGCTCTGCCCCAGGACACCCCCTGTGCGACTAGGTGGATTTCCTCTTTCCACTTGCCACAATAAGCCTCCCTACAACTTTCACTCGTCGCTCTGATGCTTCCAGGTTCTGTTTTGGAGCCAAACCAGACAGCTCAGCTTCCTCTTTCCTGCCATGAGCTTCAAACACTTGAAGACACTGACCCTGTTTCCCTGAAGCTCTCTCTCGCCCAGATCAAATACGCCCATTTCCTTTGACCAATGCCCACCGGGCACGGTCCCCAGCTCCTCCACCAGCCCCATTCCTGCTGAGCCCAATTTGGAGAAGGAGAAGCGGGTGAATCAGTGACCAGCAAGGCTCAGCTCTTTGAACCGGAAGCACCTGGGGTGGTGTTTGGGACAGGTTAAATCAGCGACTGTCACTCAGTCTTGGGGGGGGGGGGGGGCGGCAGGAGGACTCCTCGATTTCTGCACAGCCCTCATCCGGCTGCAGGAGAAGGTGGTGATTCTGAAGAGCCACAGTAGAAAAGCCCATGGTGGCCTGTGGAACCTTCAGGATTCCCGCTCAGATGCTTGGGACAAATTCCTGCCCCTCCCCTTCTGGGTTTCTAAAGCGAGGACACAGTCATCCTCCTAGGTTTCCTTGTTCATTGGGAGGAGCTGGGTCCTGGTCGGTCCCACAGGTTGCTGCGGGCAGGGGGCAACCACCGCCTCAGGCCCAGGGAGCCTCTGACCTCTCTGCTCCTCCTTCCCTAGACCTGCCTTGCCCTTGCTGGTGCCCTCGAGGGTTTCCCACCCACTTCTGACAGCCCACCACCCACTGGCCCAGGTCTGATCTATTCTCCACCTCACTCTGACCTCTGTACCCCTCCATCCTTTCTTAGCTCCTCCCTCCCTCTCTGGCTGTACTCCTCTCCCAAAGATGTCCAGGTGGCAAAGGGCAGAAACAACTTTAGAACCCTCTTCCTCCAATCATTGGCTCTTCCGGGTTAACTTCCCAAATAAAAGCTGTGTGCTCTGGCTCCTAACAACATTCAACAGGTTTTGAAGTGGAGTGAGGTTCCACACAGCAGGAGAATGCCAACCCCCTAAAGTGGGGGGAACACAGATCCCCAAAGCAGGAGAAACACAGACCTTCAAAATGGGGGGAACGCCAATTCCCTTTGAGACAAGTTTTTGTAGGAATCCAGGAGGGAATCACAAGGCTCACTGTGGGACACGGTGGACCCAGCCCTCAGTGCCCATGTTTAAAGTGGCCCCTGGGCACCAAGCTAAGCCCTGGGGATGAAGGCAGAGCAAAGCAGCCCCTCGAAGGGCCGCCCTCCGGGTTCTCAATCTGATGGGGCAACTGCTTCTGAACCAAATACGTTGGGGATAAAATGGAGATTATCTCCGGGGGAAGGGGAGGGGAGAGGAGAATCGAGTCTGCAGGGACTGGTGGGGGCGGGGGGAGGGGGAGGGCACTGAAGTCACTGAACTGGGAGCTTGGGGGAGAGAGCAAGGCCCTTGAGAAGCCAGGAAAGGAAGGAAGGGCTTAGAAAGAGTGGGAGAACTGAGACAAATCGGGCAAGGAGGGAGCAGCCCTGGGCCAGGCTCAGGGCACTTTGTAGCCCAGGTCTGAAGTGGGCACAGGAAGAGACAGGTGGGAAGTGGGCAGAGGACTCCTCTGCTGCTCAAGGCTTAAAACCCAGGCTCTGGCAGTTTCAGGTCCCCCAGAAAAGGGCCCGGGGCCCCTGAGCAAAAGGGCGACCACAACAGCTGGAAAACAAGGGCGCTTCCAAGAGTCGTGCAATGGCCCGTTAATGTTTCCTGCACTGTGTTAACTAATGTTTATCCAGCTCTTTTGCTGGTCTCTTATTTTCTGAGACCCGGATGAACCCGGGCCCTGTTAGACAATAGCGGGACTTTCTTCAAAGCTCTGGGCTTTATGAAGGCTTTGCACACAATCTTTCCCGGGATTAGACCACTCTGTCACTAATTATCTTGTTCAGCTGAATTGCCTCCGCCTAAACCTAGCGGGAGCCAGGCTGCGGGGGGCCCCCCAGCTCCCTAACTGCAGGCCCTGCGCCAGCTGCCTGGGGGCTGGCCGGGGGCAGGAACTCTTCCTGGGGCACCTGAGCTCCCTCCCGTCCAAAAGAAGCAGCTCACTAGGGAGCCACGTCTGGCTTCCTCCCAGCTCCGAAACCCAGGACGGCACCAAATTGCCACCTGAAGTACTATGTGATGCACAAGTAGATGATTTTGCCCCATTTTGCATTTAGGACAATTTCAGAGGTCCCAGAAACCAGATTATGGTTTTTTGCACCTTCTCTCAATCACTTAACATTTATTAGGCGCTTACTGTGTACACGTGTTAGAAACACACTTGCCACTGAAATCCAGCTAAGAAGGAAAGTTTATTACAGAGTCCTGGAGGACTTGGGGGCTTCCTGGCAGAAGCAGCCTCCTTTCCTGGCCCCAGAGGCGGGACAAACTTCATGCTGTTAGTTTGGCCCCTGCCTCCAGAGGCCGGGTGGGTCAGCTCCCTTCCAGGTCTTCCTCACCAGCCCCTTACACATTGCTCCTGGACATGTTCCCCGTCCAGTTCACACACCTCACGTTCTGTCAGTGAGACTGACTTTATGCGAGGCTTCCACGCAGGAAGCAGAATAAAGAAAAGCCCTAGTAGGTCACTAGTCCCTACCGGTCACTGGTTCCGTCCAATCACTGCCCCGGCCGATGAAGCCAGTTTCTAGCCCCAGACCCTTGAGCAGAATTTTGTGGCTTTCAGAAGGAGAAAGGTCAGGGTTCTTATTGAAGCTTGCGGCTCTGGGAAAAGTCCCCAGGCTTAGTGCTGGAGATGTAGGAATGGGGAAGACAGTCCCTGCCCTTGGGGAGCTGCCCTAACCCTAAACCACGTGGGCAAATGCAGAGACATAAGCCAAGAGGGAAGGCATCGGACTGAGAGGCCTGAAGGAGGCTCCCTAGGAAAACTGGGGGAGGGAGGCCAGGGAGGGCAGTAGCTGGAGCAGAGGAGGGAGAGCATGGCCAGGGGGAGCGCCAAGAGCCGAGAGATGGTCTCATTCAGGCAAGAGGCTCCGGCAAGATGAGGAAACGCTGGGGAGGGAGGTACAAGAGGACCTGAAGGGCAGGAGGGGACGGGGCTCTGAAGGACTCTGAATACTAACCAGAGCGTTCTGAATTATTCCTGGAGGGGGAGCTGGAGGACGTGACAAGGTTAGACCAGCACATTTTGTGAGGAAGTGGGGAGGAGGTGACAAGGTTAGACCAGCATACTTGGGGGAAGCTGGGCTGGAGGAGGTGACAAGGTTAGGCCAGAACACTTTGGACGGGGCTGGAGGAGGTGACAAGGTTAGGCCAGAACATTTTGTGGGGGGATGTGGAGGAGGTGACAAGGTTAAACCAGCACATTTTGTGAGACAGTGTGGGGCTGGAGGAAGGGACAAGGTTAGGCCAGTACACTGTGAGGTGTGGGAGGTGGAGGATGGACCAGAGGTGGGGGGGAGCCTGAAGGCAAGCAGACCTCTGGCCCCGGGAAGCAGCATGCTCTAGCAGAAGAGCAGCAGTATATTTCATCTGATCCTCACAGACCTGTGAGAGAGGGGCAGCTATAACCCCCAGTTTGCAGTGGGGAAAAAACTGAAGCAGGCAACTTAAATGACAGGTAGAGAATGTCTGAGGCTGTATTTGAACCCTGGTCATGCTTTGGGGGGCTTTTTCCCACAGCCCCATCAGGACATTCTCTTTCAGTTGAGGGGAAATCAGCCAGTAGAGAACAGCCTTTGTTCCTCCCGTAGTTGAATTCCCTCCCTCTTGGTGCGGCTGGACCCGACTGGGTCCTGCTTCGTCAGGGCCCTCCACTGATGGCGAGCAGTCTTTCCGGTCCTACCGGTCAGGTGTTGTGCCCGGGGCCAGAGTGCCAGGCTGTTAGCTGTACCCCACAAACCCAGGCCTCCTGACTAAGCTTCTGGAAGCCTCTCCAGCCCATCAGTGCTCTGGACCAGAGGCCAGCCATCCGCTTCCCCGCCTCCCCGCCTCCCCGGCCACAGGCGCTGAAGCCAAGGTCAAGGTGCCAGCTACCCCAGGCAAGAGCCGGGGCTCAGGGCATTTCCTCCATTCGAAGGAGAAGCCTTAGGTCTGCCTGAGGCAGGGTGTCTTAGGGGAGCCTGCTTGTGCCCAGTCGGGGCCTCCTCCTCCTCCAGAGAACAGAAAGGGAGATTCCGGGTGCCGAGGGCGCCCTTGGCTCCTCCGAGGGCCTCCTTGGCTCCTCCGAGGGCCACGGGCCGGGAGGAGGCGACCCGGGGCAGAGCAGCCAGCCTGTGGCGGGTGATGAATATTCCAGGCATGTTCGCCCGTAATCCCCTCATCAGCAGTGCCTTGTTACCCCACCATCAGCAGATCCTAATAATTAATCAGCCCAAATGAATCTTTACCGAATAAACAAATCTGTTATACATGAAGGATGATTATGTGCCTTTCGCTTGGGAAGGTTTTTCATAACTAATTCATGGCAAGAGCGAGCCGAGGCCGGGGGGAACGGGAAACAAGCGCCCTTTTGTTGGCCAGACTTCTTTGTGCCCCGCTGCCCCGTGGTTCCCTTCGCCCCGGCTGCACGGGGGTGCACGCGGTCGCCTTGAGTGGCCCTGCCTACCCCACGGGAAGGGGGAGAGGCGAGAAGGAGCCGGCTCCCTCCTAGACAAAGGGGCATTGGGGCAGGGGGCTCCGGCTCTGCCTCCGGGTCCCCTCCCCCACCTGTCCGTCCACTGCAGCCCCCCGCTGACCCTGGCAACCCCCTCCCGGTCCGGCCGAGGGGGATCCCGAGGAAGGAAATGGCCGGCAGCGCGCGCCCAACATTTCCAGGCCCGTGTCGGGAGCGGTCAGGAGCTGGTGCTGGCAGCGCCCGGAGCGGATCCCTGATGGATGTGGCCGGTGCCGGAAAGGTCGCCTTCCCTGCAGCGACCGCTGTGCTGGCGCTAATGAACTCCAAGTTCAGACCTAGTCCAGATCAATTACAGCCGGGTGCTGGAAGTGAAAGGCCGGCCGGGCCTGGCTCTCCCCTCAGCTCTCACCTCTCCGGAGGATGGCAACGTCCAGACCGCATCTTCCATCTCGGCGCGGGTGCAGATTCCTTTCCCGCGCTTTCTCGCACGCGGGTCTCTCCCAGGGCGTGGGGGAAGACGGCTTCAGAGGGCTTCGAGACGCGAATATTCTTTTGAAAGCTTTTTATTTTCAAAATACATACATGGGGAATTTTCCACATTCACCCCTGCAAAATCCTGTGTCCCAATTACCCTCCCCTCCCCGCCCCCACGGCAAGTGATCCAGTAGATGTTAAACAAGTGTAATTCCTCCACACAAATTCCCACAGTGATCACGCCGAACAAGAAAAATCAGATCACAAAGGGGGCAAAATGAGAAAAACAAAATGGCAGCAGACAAAGGAGAGTGAGAATGCTCTGCGAGTCCGCACTCGGGGCCCACGGCCCCGTCTCTGGGTGGCTGTCCTCATCTCGGGACCCCTGGAACGAATCGCTGCTGCCAAAGACACTGACTCTTAACTGGGGTCTTGCAAAGGATCACGGGACACCCTTTAATTATGTAAACATGGGAGAAATACAGATGCATAGAATTTTAGAGCTAGAGTGTCCTTTAAACAAAGGTCCAAGCCTCTACTGTGGAGATGAGGAAGTGGGTCGGGACCCTACTGGGGGGGGGGGGGGGGAGAAAGGCGGGGGACAATACCTAACTGTTGGCAAAAGTGTGAGGGAAACTGGAGGACGCTGACAACTCAGCCCACTAAGTGCAAGACAGCAGGAGCTTCATGGCAATGGCAGTAGTTCTAGGGGATGGCGGGGCAGTAACTGAGGCAGGGCTGAAGAAGCTCCATTATAAGCCACCAATATTTTTTTTTCTTATTTCTCTTTTTTAATCAGACTAGCTAATGATTCGTCTCTATTTAAAAAACTGCAGGCTCAATTCTCTGATTTGTTCTTTCTCTTTAGAAATATAGAGACAGACATTTTATACCCCAAGGATTGTTTTGATTACATTCTAAAAGTTTTAACACATCTCATTGTTGCCATTTTCTCGGATGAAATTACTTATTTTTTCTTGATGTGTATTTTGATTCTTTAGGATTAAGTTTAGTGCCCAATTCATTTTAATCCTTTCTTCAATTAATTCTCAATCCTTTGAGGAATACATTTTTTATTGTATTCTTGTCAGCAAGGGATGTTTAATGTTTTTGCCTTTCTGCATGTGTTTCCAAAGTTATTATACCACAATAACGTGGCCAGTTTTTGTAAAGGTGTCATAGAGTATTGAGAAATAGAAATGTTCCTTTTTATTTCCATTCAGTAATCACCAGAGAGCCATAGTTTCTAACTTTTCTAAAATTCCCTTCAAATCCTTAACTTTTTTTCTGATTTTTTTTGTTGCTAGATTTATCTAGGACTGCCTGAGTTCCTAAGGGGTTCCCAGTTATTGTAATTTGACAATCTACTTCTCTCTTAACTCATTTACGCTCTTCCTTTATTCATTTAGTTTCTGGCAGTTAGTAGCTAATTTACCCTGCTAAGCATTTATATTAATTTATTGTCTATAATTCCTTTTTACTGCTGCCTTATCTAAGAGCATGATCACTACTCTGCTTTTTAACATTTCAACAGAAACATAATAGATTTAGCTCCAGCTCTTCACATTAACTAAGTGAATTTTTATATTTCAAGTGTGTTTCTTGTAAGAGACATTGTTATTTTTCTTCCTAATCTATTCTGCCCTCTTTTGTTTAATCCTAGACTTCATACAATTTGCTTTCACACTTATCAGTCCTTGTATCTTCCTCCACCTGACTCAGACATTTTCTTCATTGCTCCCCACCCTCCTCTTTACAAAGAAGAGAAATTCTATCGCTCAGCACCACTTATCCATGCTCCATCTGTCTCCACTCCCTTGTACTATTTTGGGTGTCCCTCCCCAAGATCCCAAAAGCAAGTTTGTTTTTTTTTTTTTCCTTTCTTTTTAAAATACTCTTTATGGATCCACTATGAGAGGTTAGAGTCTGTTAAGCTTTTAACTAATCTCTCCATGAATCTATTTTCTCCCTAATTCCTCCCTCCCCACTCTTTTAACTATTTTCCTGTTAAGTTGAATGTGTGTGTGTGTTGTGTATTGTGTGTTCTACCATTCTTTGACTGGCTCAAATTAACATAAGGTTTCAGTGATGACCCCACCTGTCACATCTTCCTCCACATTGGAATAATTTTCTATTTGAAAGTCCCAATTTAGATGAAAGAATAAGTGCCCCCACAATGAACTCCCACCTTCCTTCTTTTTCACCCCCTTTCCATTCTTTAAGATCATTAAACATAAGAAAACTGCTCTAAAGCTCTCTTTCCATCCCAGATGACATTAGGGGCTAAGAAGCTGCTTATTTTATTCCCTAACCCATAAAATACAGAGATTTCAATAACTCTTTACCTAGTATATTCTGATTGCTCCCTTATATTTACTTTTGTATATTTCTTGAAATATTTCCATATTCCAAAAGTTCTATTTACTTCTTCTTGTCTTTTTCATCAGGAGTGGTCCATTTTTCTCCCTAAAGGATCATTCTCAGTTTTGCTATGTCAAGGCTTAGCTTTAAGCTGATACCTTTTTGTTTTTTGAGATACCAGTTTCCACACTTTCCACTCTTGTAAGTTGGTTGTTGTTTCAAGGCCTGGTGGCAAAAGACCATAATTCCTGCCACTTCGAGGCCTTGTGTATAATCCCGGATGGGAAAAAAAAAAGGACATTTGAAGAACTGAAACACTTTTAGGTGAATTTGTAATAAAAATACCAGAACCAGAATGGAAAATTAACTATAAAAGATCCAGAAGAAATATAAGGAAAAATTTAAAGGCAAATTTTAAGGGACTCGTTAAAGTAAAATGTTTGCTTCTTGTATATGGAAATATTATCAATATTCTTAAAAGTCATCATTACTAGGAGGTTAGAAAGAAAAGTTGGAGCTAAGTTGTTTATGATAAGGTGATTCTAGGAGGGAAGAAGCAATTATATCATAAAATAGGGCACGAGAGGAAGAACTGATGCAGAGAAAGAAGTAGGAGGAGAGCTGGTAATGTTGGGACTTTACCCTTTTTGGATAAGAGTTGAAGAGGAAACAACATGTATATCTCGAGGGGTATATGGATTTTAGAGAGATTCGAGAACTAGGAGACAGGATGTGGGGGAAGAATTTTCAGAAGGGTATGTAGATTATGATTTAGAAGGATCATCAAGAAGATGAGGGAGGACTCTCAAAGAGATGGTTAGAATAAGGAATAGGAGGCTAATGAAAGAAGATAAAGTTGTTGTACCAAAGTTCCCTTTTAATGTCGTGACCCAGTTTCTCCAATTGTCTTATTTAGTTATTCTGCCCCAGATTATAACCTTTCCCTCTTAATGTTTGAGGAGATAAAGGTCTACCTCAATTGCTCTGCCCCAAAATCCCAGGCCATAATCATTCCCTCTAAAATGGTTGAAGAGATGAAGTTTTTATGTCTTCAGGTTATAAACATTCCTTCTTAATGTTTGACAGGATAAAGGTTTATCCATTTTAGATGTCATTAGAATATCAGTAACCTCCCTCCATTGTGTCATCTTAGGGGCCGAGATATACAGAGTTGAAATGAAGGACTGAAGTAGCATTTAGTTTGTTTCAGCCAATGCAAAAACAAAAACAAAAACAAAAACAAAAACAAAAACAAAAACCCAAGAGCAATAATTATGATCTTAAAGTTATGACTAAAATAGATTTAATTAAAAGAGATAAACAGGGTAACTACATTTTGATAAAAAAAAATTTGATAAACAATGAAGCAATAGCAATACTGAACCTATCTGCACCAAATGCTATAGAATTTACATTTTAAACATAAAAGCTAAATGAGGTGGAGATATAGAGAAGTATTGTAATAGTGGGGGTCTTTAATCATCTCCTCTCAGAACTAGATAAATTTAACCAAAAAATAAATGAGAAAGAAGTCAAGAAAATAAACTTTTAGATAAACTAGATACAATGGATGTCTGGAAAGAACTGAATGGAAATAGGAAGAAATACACCTTTTTCTCAGAGATTCATGGTCCTTTACAAAGACCAACCATATATTAGGATATTAAAATTGTATAGTTAAAAGCAGAAAAATTAAAAGTATTCTTTTCAGATTACAATGCAATAAAAATTATATATAGTAAGGGACCATGGAAACAGATTAAAAACTAACTGGAGATTAAACAATCTAATCTTAAAGAATAAGCGGATTAAAGAACAAATCATAAAAAAATCAATAATTTTCTTTGAAGACAAGGATAAAAATGAAACAGTATATCAAAACCTATTGGATACAAAAGCAGTGATCAGAGGAAAATGTATAACTCTAAATGCTTGTATCAATAAAATAGAGAAAAAACAAACCAATGAATTGCATATACAATTTTTTTTAAAAACCTAGAAAAAGAACAAACTAAAAGCCCTCATACTAAATTGGGAATCCTAAAAGTGAGATTAATTTAAAAAGTGTTAAAAATCATTGAATTAATAAATGAAAGCAGGAGTTGGTTTTATGGAAAAAATAAATAAAATATATAAACCCTTGGTTAATTTAAATTAAAAAGAAAAGAGAAAAATCACTAGTACTAAAAATGAAAAGGATAAAGATAAAATTAAAGTAATTCTAAAGAATTATTTTGCCCAATTACATATCAATAAATTTAACAATTTTAGTGAAATAATGGAAGGATATTATAAAAATACAAATTATCCAGATTATCAGAAAAGGAAATCGAATATCTATATAGGGCTATTTTAGAAAAAAGAAATTGAACAGGGAATAAATGAGTTTCATAAGAAAAAAGTGCTAGGATCAGAAAGATTTTCAAGTGAATTCTATCAAACATTTAAAAACCAACTCATTCCAATAATTAAATAAGTTATTTGGAATAATAGGCAAAGAAGAGATCCTACCAAACCCTTTCTATGAAACAAATATGATATTGATGCCCTAACCAACAAGAGTAAAAATAGAGAAAGGAAATTATAAACCAGTTTCTTTAATCCATATGGCTGCAAAAATCCTCAATAAAACACAAGCTTAAAAATTACAACAATATATTACAAAGACTGTTATGGCCAAGTAGGTTTTATACAAGGAATGCAGGGATGATTTAATATGAAGAAAATTGTTAACATAATTGATAATATCAATAATATAATTTTAAAAAACATATCAACAGATATAAAAAAGCTCTTGATAAAGTGCAACATGGATTTCTATTAAAAACACTTGAAAGTATCAGTATAAATGAATTCTTTCCTTAAATTTATAACAATTATTTATCTAAGCCATCAGCAAGCATTATTTGTAATGGGGATAAGTTAGAAGCCTTCACAGTAAGATTAGGTGTGCCCTGACATGCCCACTGACACCAATATTATTCAATATTATATTGGAAATCCTAGCAATAGCAATAAGAGAAAAAAGGAAATGGAAAGAATTAGAATAAGGAATGAGGTAATGCAACTATCATCTCTTTTTGTAAATGATATGATGATGAAATTGGAAAATACCAAAGACTTACTAAAAAGTTAGCTGAAACAATAATTTTAGCAAGGTAGCAGAATGTAAAGTAAATCCACATAAATCATTAGCATTCCTATATACTGGAAACAAAATACTACAAGAAGAAATAATAAGAGATGTCCAACTTAAAATAAGTCTAGACTGTATAAAATACCTGGAAATGTACCTGTCAAAATAAAACCAGGAATTGTACAAACAAAATTTTAAAAAATATTTTTATACAAATAAAGTTGAATTTAAATAATTGGAGAAATATTAATTGTTTATGGTTAGGTGGGGCCAAAATAATAAAAATGAAAATTTTACCTAAACTGATTTATGTGTTCAATACTAGTCAATTATGTGACTTTTTTTTTTAATGAATTGGAAACAATAATAGCACAATTCATTTGGCAGAACAAAACATCAAGAATATCAAAGGAAATAATTGGGGGGAGGCAATAAAGGAGCTTTAACAGTACTTAAACTACATTATATGACAGTAATTATCAAGATTCTCGGGTACTGACTAAGAAACAGAAAGGTAGAGCAAGGGAACAATTTAAACATACAATTTACAGCAGCAAATAAATATAGTGACTATTTGACAGTAAAGATTTAAAATTTGGAGATAAGAATTCATTATTTGTTAAAAATTGTTCAGAAAAATGGAAAACAGTTTGGCAGAAATTAGACATAGACCAGTTTCTTACACCATCTGCTAAGAGAAGGTCATAATGGATACATGACCTAGATATAAATAGAGATAATGAGAATTTGAAGAACATGAAACATTTTACAGACTAATGGACAGGTGAAGAATTTATGAATAAACAAGAGATAGAGAGCAGAATACAGTGTAAAATGGCAATTTGATTGTGATCACATTAAATTTTGTACAAATAAAACAAATGCAGTCAAGATCAAAAGGAGAGAGGAAAATTTTTGTAGACAATTTCTCAAAAAATGACATTTCAAATACATAAAGATTCCATATGAATATGAGTCATTCCCCATTTGATAAATGGTCAAAGGACATGAATAGGCAGTTTTATGATGAAAAAATCCGTACATTTTACATCATATGAAATAATGCTAGATGTCATTATTGATTAGAGAAATGCAAATTATGCTGACCATCTGGGGGAGGGGATGGAGGGAGGAAGGGGAAAAATCAGAACAGAAGCGAGTGCAAGGGATAATGTTGTAAAAAATTACCCTGGCATGGGTTCTGTCAATAAAAAAAGTTATTTTAAAAAAAAAGAGAGAGAGAGAGAAATGTAAATTAAAACGACATTATGATATCATTTCACACCAATCAGACTGAAAATAAAAAAGGGTATTTGGAAAAACTGGTACACATTCATTGTTGGTAGAATTGTGAGCTGATCCAACCACTTTGGAGAGCAATCTGGAATTATGTCCAAATAGTTATTAAAAATTGCCATATCCTCTAACTCAGCAACACTACTACTAGGTTTATTTCCCCAGGTGATTAGGGGAAAAGGAAAGGAACAACATATTCTAAAATATTTATAGCAGCTCTCTTTGTGATGACAAACAATTGGAAATTGTGGGGCTGCCACAAGTACCACTGGGTAATGGCTAAACAAGTTGTGATATATGATTGTGATGGATACCACTATGCTACATGAAACAGTAAGCTCGAAGATCTTGGACAAACATGGATGGATAGACTTGCATGAAATAATGAAGAATTAAATGAGAAAATGACATATAGTGTAACAGCAACATTTTTTAAAGAAAAATTTTGGGTGATTAAGTCATTTTGATCATTATAAATAACCAAATTAACTGTAAAAGACATATGAAAAAATATACTATCTTCATCCAAAGAAAGAACTGATAGAAATATGTATAGAATGAGTATACATACATACCACACGCACACACACACACACATACTACATATATATTATATATATAGTATGTATATATATATGTCTCTGTGTGTGTCTGCGTCTGTGGGTGAGCAAAAAAAAAAAAAGAAAAAAATTTACATAACTTTATTAAATATTTAAAAGGAATAGCCAGTTGTACATAATAGCTTTGCAGTTTCCTATGCAGTCATTTTTAAAAATTATTATTATACTATGTTATGGAAATGCTTGCTTTATTCCATAAATTAAAAATAAAATAAATAAAACATAATATACTGGTGGCAGAGGCTGGTGAGTTTCTTGAGTTTGGGAATTCTAGGCAGAGAAGGCCAAAGATAATCTCGTATCCTCATTAGTTCTGGCACCTTTGTGAGTGGGGGATCATTAGGCTGCCCAGGTCAGAAAAACAGAGCAAATAAAGCTTCCATGCTGATCAATAGCAGGACGGGCTGGTGCACTCCCAGCTCTGAATTAGGGGTAGAGTCAGAAGAAACTTGTGTATTTAAATACCATAAATATACCACTTACCCAAGGGATTGCTGTTAAAACTTGCATGTCCCTGATTCTGCCTCCTTGGTCCTTATATCCTTACATTTTGGCTGTTACAGTACTTTTTTTCTTTGACCTGGAAAGCCAGACTTTTGGCAATGATCTCATTTTGGTGTTTCACTGGACAGGTTTCTGATGGATTTTTCCTTCTAGTTTTAAGAGATCTGGGCCATTTTCTTGCATGATCCATGAGATATGATGCCTAGGTCCTTTTCTGATCCTAGTTTACAGGTAGCCCAGTGATACAATTGTTTCTTTAGGATATTTTGTAACTAGCTGGCTTAGTTACTGCCACACAGTGTAAAGTAGAATAGTTGGTTATCATTGTATTCTCATAGGAGTTCAGTTTTTTTTTTAAATTTGGTTTTAATATTTCTTGTTGCCTCATGGAGCCATCCATTTCTGTTCAGTCTTCTTGGGCAACATTATAGCTTCTTGTACTAAGCCATTCATTTTCTAAGTCTTTCCTTAAAAGCTCCCGTTTCTTTTCCTGAAGAATTCAAATTTCATTTATATCATTTTTAACTTTTAAAAACTCTTCCTTCTGAGCTGAGTTTTTGTCTTTTGAGACTTTGTGCAGTTACTCTCTGTTCTTGGGTTTGTCTTGTTATCCCTGGCTCCACATTTTGTCATCAAAATCTATTTTTCCCATCTTCCAGCCTTGCTGACTGAATTGGGGCTATTTGCCAGGGCCAGGTTCTGTCCGTTTTGGGAGAGAACCGTGGGACTCTGCACGGTCCTGGTCTGTGTTCTCTGGATCCTGCCTTCCTCTTGCCAGGTACTTCTGTTCTCCTGTGCGGCCGCTGGAGCTAGAGCGCCTAACTCCCTAGTCTTACCTACAGGAGCCTGGCTCTGCTGCCCTTCCTGCTTTGAGTTTTGCAGCTGGCTAAGGGCACCAAGGGATGCTCAGCTGCAAGCTCCAGCCCGGAGGTACAGGCTGAATCTGGGACCCGCTGGAGTCGCAGCCTTGCCTCCGGGTCCCACCACACTCCTTGGCTGGCACCTAGACAGACACAAGGATCTGGCCAGACCTCCCTCCATGACCTCTCTCCTCCACTCCTGGCTTGTTCCTCCTCCTCCTTTTCCTGCTGAAGCCTCCCTTTCCTAAATGCGCTCCCCCTGCCTGCCTCCTTTCCTTCCCACACCCAAAAAGGGACGTGGGGGAGGGGGAAGAGGATCAAAAAGTCAAAAGACTGTTTTCCTCCTGGATGCCCTGAAGAAGGCCAGAGCCTGAGGCTCTTCTTCCTTCCCTTTCCCCAAGGCTTGCTCCTGTGCTTGGTCCTGCTTCCTGCAGGACTGGAACCTCAGAGGAGGTCCAGCTCACCCACCTGGGCTCCCTTTATCCCTGTTACTTCTCAGCTTTTGTTCCCCAGGTTTTTCATTGTCAGAGGAAAATGGGAATGAAAGTGATTGATGATCCAATAACAATGAAGTAAGCGGGCAGTGCCGGCAAACGACTGTGCTAGGCTTTGGGGCTGATCCAGGGGGAGCCTGCCTGGGCAGAGTTTGCAGTAGCTGACTGACCCCCCACCCACCCATGGTCTCCCTGGAACCCCCCAATGCCCTGGAAGGAGAACGCAGAGCGGCATCCCCATTTCCCTGAGGCTTGGAGAGGCCACGTCAGTGCCCAAATGGTGATGGGTCGGCCCGGCTCCACTCTGGGTGACTGAGGGGAGGAGACCCATAAGCGGGGTGAGAAGGGGCACCAGGGAAAATTTAAAGTGGGTCAAAGTGGGCTCCGAAGGGAGGCGGATTCAGAGATCGGCACAGGGGCTCACACGGCCATAGAAAGGGAGCCCCCATGAGGTTCCTGAAAGGAACCCCTGAAAGGGTTCCTAAAGGAGTTAGTTATAGGGAGAAGTGGGGTCAGGAAGCCTAGTGGGGTTAGGGGAGATACCACATGGCATGGGGGAGGGGGAAGAGGATCACACTTGTAACCAATGGAAGCAGGCTAAGTTCCTAAAAGGATTTAGTAAAGAACTAGGGGCAAGAAGACAAATTCATAGGAAACGTTAGAGACCAGAGCTTCCTGTTACTTATTGGCTAATTTGTGGTTCTCAGCGGGGTTTGAGGTTGGTCTGTTCACTCTTGTTTCAGGGCCTTAGCTATCACTGACCAAGATTGTAAGGAGATCACGCCCTGGAGGCCAGGAGCCTTTGGAATCATTGACAGACCTGTTAGAACGATGGCACTCTGAGGTCAGGGCTCCTTAGCTCTCACTGCTCCATTTCCCCTTGGAGCTGGACCCAGCAAAGGGACATGCTTAGGAAGTGTGTGGGGGTGGGCCTGAACTCAGGGCCAGGAGTCTTCCTGGCTCCGCCCACATTCTGTCCACTATGCCAGCTGTGGAGTGAGTGTGGCTGAAAACTGGGGGAGGGAGAAGCCAAGAAGGAAATGGAAGATTCGCAGAACTCCGCAAGATGGGAATGATGATTAAAATGAATCGGGGCCAATGGGATTAAGGAACCATGTGGCTCCATTGCACCTTAGGCTGGGAATGGGAATCCCAGTCTCCAAGGAAAGAGGGAGGGCCCTCGGGGAGATCTCTGGGGAGACAGAAAGAGAGCTTGTGAGGGGACTCCTGGACAAGAGGCGGCTTCTGGAGAAGAAAGGAGCCAGGCCAAGGAGCACTTGACAATCAGCTGGGCCCTGACTTGTCTGAGAGAGCTCTGACCTCCCAGGGGTGGGAGCTGGCGCCCTGCAAGGGCTCCCTCTTTGCAGTATGGGGCCCTGGAGGAGATGTGCCCCACATCATTCTGGCCAGGTCACTCACCTCACAGTTGTCACGCTCTGGGATGCTCAAAGTGCTGCCCCCAAGTTGGCTCTCATGTTCTTGCCCAGACCACCTTCAAGACAGGTCAGCATGGAAGCTGCCCCAAGGCCCCACAGGAAGGCCAAGGGATAGCCGCCTGAGCTGGCAGCTCTCCCCGGTGTCCAACGGCCGCCTGGGCCCACAGCTCTCCCCGGTGGCCAATGGCCGCCTGGGCCCGCAGCTCTCCCCGGTGTCCAACGGCTGCCTGGGCCCGCAGCTCTCCCCGGTGTCCAACGGCCCGCAGCTCTCCCCGGTGTCCAACGGCCGGCAGCTCTCCCCGGTGTCCAACGGCCGCCTGGGCCCGCAGCTCTCCCCGGTGTCCAACGGCCCGCAGCTCTCCCCGGTGTCCAACGGCTGGCAGCTCTCCCCGGTGTCCAACGGCCGCCTGGGCCCGCAGCTCTCCCCGGTGTCCAACGGCCAGCAGCTCTCCCCGGTGTCCAACGGCCAGCAGCTCTCCCCGGTGTCCAACGGCCCGCAGCTCTCCCCGGTGTCCAACGGCCGGCAGCTCTCCCCGGTGTCCAACGGCCCGCAGCTCTCCCCGGTGTCCAATGGCCGGCAGCTCTCCCCGGTGTCCAACGGCCAGCAGCTCTCCCCAGTGTCCAACGGCCAGCAGCTCTCCCTGGTGTCCAATAGCCGTCTGGGCCGGCAGCTCTCCCCGGTGTCCAACGGCCGCCTGGGCCCGCAGCTCTCCCCGGTGTCCAACGGCCCGCAGCTCTCCCCGGTGTCCAACGGCCGCCTGGGCCCGCAGCTCTCCCCGGTGTCCAACGGCCCGCAGCTCTCCCCGGTGTCCAACGGCCGCCTGGGCCCGCAGCTCTCCCCGGTGTCCAATGGCTGGCAGCTCTCCCCGGTGTCCAATCTTTCAGTCTCGGAGAGTGTCCCGCTGCCCGCTCCATCCCGAATCGGATCTGATCCAGATTCTCCAATCCTGGCCAGGAAGACGTGTGTGGGTCTGTTCTCCTAGGGGTAAATCATTCCTGGCTTTTTTGCGATCCTGCCCAGTGTCCCTAGTTCTTCCTTTGGAAGAGATGGATACAGTTTGACCTCCTTTCATGCAGCTCCAGGGGCTCTGACCAGATTTTCCTGTGCCTTGAGCCAAGGTCCTTCAATGTCCTGGTTGCACTCCTTGGACCCCCCTCCCCCACCCCCAACTTGTCCCTGTCCATTCTAGTAAAGCTGTGGTGTCTCCACCTGAATACAATATTCTTGAGGGGTCTAATAAAGGCAAGAGCTAGAGGCAGCTTGTGAAAAAGAGGGAGGGGCGTCAATCCCCATGACAAATGGGCGGGGGAGGTGGGCTGGTCCCGGAATGGCTCTGTCTTTCCCAAGAAATCATACTGTCCACATCAGGATAGACATGGCTGATATCAGCCTGTGTGGGACCCTCATCTCCGGCCTCCCCGCCCCTCTACAGCAGGACTTTGCCTTCCTCTGGCTCTCAGGTGATGATGATGGTGATGGTGACCTCATGTTAATGGGCAGAAGCTGAGGACTTGTCTCTATTAAATCTAGCTGAGGTTGCTTCGGGGCAGGAGCCCGGGGCCCTCCCGGGCAGGAGCAGTTCTTTGCTGTCACCAAGGAGGGACCAGAGAAGGCAATGGCCTAGAGACGGGGACAGGAAAGGCCTACTGCAGAAGGGAGAGGGAGGTGAGGAAGCGGGGGGCGGTCAGGCGCCGGCCTCTGGTCAGGGGAGAGAGAAACAGGAGGCTCAGAGGAAGCCGAGTCCGTGCTGACCGGGCTGAGTCTGAGATGCCTGCGGGGAGGCCGGTGCTCAGGAGAGAGGCTGGGGCTGGGTATGGGCACCTGGAGATACTCTGCAAGGAGCCTGGCAGGGGCCGGAGGGGCAGGAGTCCCTGTCCGGAGACCCCAGAGGTCTTCCTCTCGGTAAAAGGGCCGCCTGCCCGCAGTAGCTGCTGGACTCCTGAGATGACATAGACCAGGGCAGCGCTCTCTCAACCAAGCTCCCACCCAGAATCTCACTCCTGGCATCTCGGAGACCATGGGCAGATGGGGATGATCTCAAACTTGGGGATCTGACCCCCTATTTCTCAGAAGGGAAACTCAGGGTAAGGGAGGAGCCTCAGAGCTCATCGACCTCCCATTTCTCAGAAGGGAAACTGAGGACAAGGGGAGGGACCTCAGAGCCTTCAATTTCCCGCCCCGCCCCCAGCTCACCTAGGCTCCTCCCAGATTCTCCTCTAGGGACACTTTCGCCACGCCCCCAGGTGTCACGTGCCTGGAGACGCTCCGCCCCTCTTACGTCACGAGCCCAGCACCTCCCCGATCCGGAGAGCGGTGGGTCACGCGCCTGCGGGTGCAGCCAATGAGCGCTAATACCCCGTCCCAGCCAGTCATCACGTGACCCGTACGCTGCTGGGACAGGCAGTGCGCGCGCACCTGTCCGCTGCCAAGAACGCGCCTGGCGCCTGCCCACAGAGCATCCTTGCGGAGCATGGCGACCGCCAAGGTGAGCATGGAAGACCGGAGGCACGCGGGAGCGCGTCCTCGTGGGAGTGGGGAGCACGGAGGGGTTGGTCCCGAGAAGAAATTGAGATTCTCCCCTACCTAGAAGGGGCAGGAAGGGTCTATTCTTTCCTTCCCTGGGGCTCCTCGCCGGTCCCGCTGTCCCACGGGAGACGGACGGAAGGAAGGAGGAAAAAAGTTCCCCCGCGGATTTGGGGGGGCAAAGTGGGCGGGGCCAGACGCGAGGTTGGGGTGCGGGGCCCTTGGGCTGCTGAATTGCGTGCCAGGTGTGGATAGGTGTCAACAATGACTGTCAGTCAACAAGCATTGATTAAGCGCTTGCTGTGTGCCAGGCACTGGACTAAGTGCTGAGGAGAGAAAAAGAGGCAAAAAATGATCCTTGTCCGGGGGTGGGGGGGGGACAGTCCCTCTGTACGAGGTAATTAGGAAATGATTAAGACTCAAGCAGAGGGGTGAGGGGCTTCCTGTAGAAAGGGCGATTTTAGCTGGGATTCCGCGGAAGTCGGGGAAGTCAGTAGTTATAGGGAGGGCCCCAGCAAGGGCTGTTCTCGGGATAGCCTCGGAAGAGCTTTGATTGCCAAAATTGTACCTGGGAGCAATAGGGAGCTCCTGGAGTTCACTGAATAGGGGGCGGTTAGATGGAGCAGGACGGTAGAGATCGGCAGCCTCAACACTGCTCTTGACTTGTCGGAAGAAGAGGGCTGTCAGTTTCAGAGATGTAGCCTTGGTTTGGGTGAAATAGACATGTCCCCCTGTAGGGAGGGGAAGCCAAGAGAGGAGGGGGTGTCAGTTTCAGAGATGTAGCCTTGGTTTGGGTGAAATAGACATATCCCCCTGTAGGGAGGGGAAGCCAAGAGAGGAGGGGGTGTCAGTTTCAGAGATGTAGCCTTGGTTTGGGTGAAATAGACATGTCCCCCTGTAGGGAGGGGAAGCCAAGAGAGGAGGGGGTGTCAGTTTCAGAGATGTAGCCTTGGTTTGGGTGAAATAGACATGTCCCCCTGTAGGGAGGGGAAGCCAAGAGAGGAGGGGGTGTCAGTTTCAGAGATGTAGCCTTGGTTTGGGTGAAATAGACATGTCCCCCTGTAGGAGGGGAAGCCAAGAGAGGAGGGGGTGTCAGTTTCAGAGATGTAGCCTTGGTTTGGGTGAAATAGACATGTCCCCCTGTAGGGAGGGGAAGCCAAGAGAGGAGGGGGTGTCAGTTTCAGAGATGTAGCCTTGGTTTGGGTGAAATAGACATGTCCCCCTGTAGGGAGGGGAAGCCAAGAGAGGAGGGGGTGTCAGTTTCAGAGATGTAGCCTTGGTTTGGGTGAAATAGACCCCTACCTTTGCAGGGGGTGGAGGAAAGTTGGGAGGAAAGGGAAAGTCCCTGTGTCCCCTGGGGGAGCCTGGTGCCCTTGGCAGAGATGGGAAAAGTAGAAGGGGCAGGGATTGGATGTGTCTGGGAGACCTCCATCTTGAGGAGTCTTCCAGAGGCAGTCAGCAGCAAGAACCTGCCCGGCAGTGCCTCTTAACTCCCTGCATCGCTTCGGTGGGTGCAGTTATGTCACGTTCCGTTGACGCTCAGGATGTCTGCCCAGTTTAAGGCCATTAACTGTCACACCGTCATTCGTGGATGCTTCAAAGGCAGTTTTTTCTCCATGAATAAGAATGGAAAATTTCAGCCCCACTTCGGGATCCCTTAGCATTAACGAGCCGTTCCTCCTATCCGAAAGGTGATTGGGAAGCACTTGGGTGAGGGGGGCTTCAGTCCTAGACGGACAAAAGTATTGTCTTGCCATCCTGAGAGACCCGAGTAAGGCTGTGATTCAGGACCTTCAGGAATGTTTCCTTGCTTAGAAACAGCAGCAGCAGAAATTGGTTTGGGGGAGGAGACCGAGCACTGAAAATGAAGGTGGGGGGACAGATGGGCAGCAGAGAGGGGTAGAGCCGGAAAAAGTTAGCTTTCAGCTGTGAGAGGTGGCCGGGGTCCAGCTGAACCGGGATTCATGTGAGTTGGGGATGCCGGAGGGATCATGGGATTTTGTAGGTCACGGCAAGGCGCTTGGCAGCCATCTGGCTGGGGGAGATTAGCAGCTGACTCCGTGCCGAGTGGAGGACAAAGAGGGATGGACTTTTGTTCCTATTTACACACACTGTGCCTGGTGGAGATAAGAAATCTGACAGTCACCGGTTTTTAGTCCTTGGCAGTGAATTTTTATCTTGTTTGACAATATTTGGGGAAAGAAAAAAGCCAGTCCAGGTTACGGTCCCAAGCCTGGGATCTGACGGGATCGGGGGCACACCGCGCTCGTTCTTGTGATTTTTCTTCCGGTAGGGCGAGACTGAAGGAGAGCTCTGTGGTGGGGGCGAGTGCCCTCCGAGGGGACTCCGTGCGGCCTTTAACTTAGCCCCTTGGGAATTACCCCTCAACCTCGCCTGTGCCCTGTGGCGGCGCTCCCCAGACAGTCTGCTGCGAGCATGTATTAAGTGCTTACTGTCTGCGGGTGCGAAGGAGACGGCTTGGGGCAGAACTGGTCACTGCTGGGGATGGAGCCTTCCGACCCTCCCTACTTTCCCTGCGCTGACTTTCCCTGTTTGTTACTTGTCACCAGGTAGTTACTTGTAGCCCAGTGAATGTGCCCTTGGGGGCTCTTGCCTGGATTGCCCTGAAGGATCTGTCCAAGTGCTGAGCACCTGCTGCTGCTCTCGAGCCCGCCCTTCTCCTTCGCTCTTGCAGTTATTTCCTTGTTGTTCCCCCCCACGTACCAGGAGCTCCTTGAGAGCAAGGAGAAGGGTCTGGCTGCTGTTCGGACCCTTCCAGGGACTGGTGACACAGGTCTCTGGGAAGGGCTTTCTCTTGGGAAAGGAGCTCCAGGCAGTCTTCAGAGGTGATAGCCACCCCCTCTCTGCGCTCTCCGGGGATAGCCCGTCCCCTGCCTGGGAGCCTCTGCCCGGGAGTCTCTGCCCCTCTCCCCGGGCTCTTGGGATCTGTTTCCTTCCCTGATAACCCATTGCTGCCCCATTGTGAGAGTGTGTGTGTGTGTGAGAGAGAGAGAGAGAGAGTGACACACACAGAGGCAGGCACAGACTGAGACTTGTTTCTCAATAGAAAGCCCTGCCTTAGGAGCGGGCACTTCATTTGTGTTTTGCTGCCCCCTCGGCGCCTTCCCGAGTTTCCTGCCCTCCCCCGGCCCAGACCCTGCCTCTCGGTGCCCGCTGCCGGAGGCCACGGCGGGCACATGGCTCAGAAAGGAGGGGCTGCCCCGGCGTGCCCCCGAGCTCCGGCCGCTCCCTCTGCCTCGGAGCTTGCTCACTCCCGCCCTGCCGGCCGCTCTTGCCCTCGAGGGGCACATTGTGCTCCAGCTCGTCGCAGAGGGGCCACCTGGCAGTGCCATCCATGAGGCGCCCCCAGCTGGGGCAGCCCTAGGGCAGGAGCAGCTTTCCTGGGGGTCGCCCTTGGGGGCAGGAGGGACGAGAAACCAGCCCACCTAGAGAGGGCGGAGCCTCGCTGACCCAGGCCTGCTGTTGGGGTGCTGGCTTTGCCTGGGGGCCTTGGGGGGAGGGGTGGGCCTGTGGTGTGGGAGGCCTGGGAGGGGGCCGCGCCCTTTGTGAGAGCCTGAGGCCCTCAATCCTTTGACCTTTTTGCCTCCATCTCTGGCTTCCCTCCCTTGGCTTCGGGCCCTGCAAACGCACCTTTGAAATTCCCGCTGCAGTGAGATGCCTGGGAAAGGCCTGGAGCCCCGGGATGTGGGAGTTAAGCAGGATTCCTGCTCTCCGTAAATCGGCCCAATTCCCCCACCCCCCCTTTTGGGCAAACTCCTGTTCCTTAAAGGGGAGACCTCGAGGCCTCCTCCCCCTCCTCCTCCCAGCCCCCTTAGTGCCCTAGGGAAGGGGAAAGTGCCTTTCTCTCATCTTTGTGCCTGGAGCTCCAGGAGCTTCAGATTGCTTGGCGCAGCCCCCGACAGTTCTGGAAATCACATCTGCTCCTCCATCGCTGCCGACCTGTGTCTTCCCGGGCCTGTCACCGTGTCTTACCTGCCCTCCTCCCCACCCCGGGGGCTCCTGCCCGGCTCTCTCGGCCCCCAGGTCCCCTGGGAGGACTCCTGAGGGCCCGGGGGTCTCTGAAGGGCTTATGGGCCTCCCTTCCCTTGTGCCCCGGGGGCAGCCTCCCTGCCGGGACCCAGTGGCATTCTGCTTTGTTCCGGGGAGAGGCTAAGAGAGCCGGGCCCTTCCTCACACCCATTTCCTGTCCGGGGCCGGATTTGAACCCAGGCCTCACGGCCATGTGTGTGACCCCCAGACTAGGACCTTGCTGTTCCCTGGGGATCTCCAGATGCGCCGGGGCTGCCAGGCTGGGGGCAGTGACTGCTCTAGGACTCAGACCCCGGCCCCACTGTCCCTGCCCTGGGCAGCGTTCCTGCACAAACCGGACTCATCCTCTCAGCTCCGATTGTGGCCCTGAGCAGGTTCTGGCCTCCCCCGCCCTCCCTGCAAGTTGGGGTGGGAGGAAGATGGGCCTGGAGGCGGGCTCAGCATGGCCGGGGTGGGGCTGGAGACCCCTCCTATCGGCCCCCTCCCCGCAGGCCTCCTGGCTCTTCCACCCCAAGGCCGGGGCCTCCCTCCAAGCACCCACTCAGTTTCTGGGCCCATCCCGGGGCTCTCCCAGTCACCCAGGAAGCCCCCGTTGTCCCCCGGCTCCCTCCCTGCTCCGACCCCCCTGCGCTGGGCTGGGAGAGGGGCTTTCTTCCCCTCGTTCCCCCACGCCCCAGATTTGTCCGAGGGCGCCTTGTCTCTCACTCGGTTTTGCTTCTCCTGCATCCCCTTAGCCCCCCGAGAGCCGCCCGAGCCCAGGGGAGAGGAGGGGGAGGACTCAGGTCAGCGGGGGTCGAGTTGTCCGGGCCGGGCCTCCTGCCTCTCCCATTGGCCGCGGTTCTGGGAGGCCGGGGCTTTCCCGGCTCTCCCCTTGTCGGGGGCGGGGCTTTCCTGGCTCCGTCCTTCTCTCTGTCCGTCCGGGTGTGTGGGAGCCCCTCTCGCCCCTCGGGGGCATCCGCTTGGGTTCTGGTCCTTGGCGCCCTCTTGGGTTCTGGTCCTTGGCGCCCTCAGTGTCTCACGGCCCTTGGGGGGGGGTCATGACCCTGGGGTCTCCGGACCACTTCGCAGCTTCCCAGAATGAGGGCCTCCGGGCAGCTAGGGGGCGCAGTGGGTAGAGCACCAGCCCCGAAGTCAGGAGTTCCAATCTGGCCCGGGACACTAACACTTCCTGGCTGTGTGACCCTGTGTGACCCTGTGAAGTCACTGAGCCCCAATTGCCTCAGCAAAGAAACAAAACCCCTCTGGCTCTTGTCCCCCCAGGCTGCCCCGGCGGCTCCCCAAGGCTGGGATTGTCTTTGGGAAGAAATTTTCTTTCTTTTTTTTTTTTTTTTTTTTTGAAATTTAACTTTTTTTTTTTAATTTTTATTTAATAATTACTTTATATTGACAGAATCCATGCCAGGGTAATTTTTTACAGCATTATCCCTTGCACTCACTTCTGTTCCAATTTTTTTCCCCTCCCTCCCTCCACCCCCTCCCCCAGATGGCAAGCAGTCCTTTACATGTTAAATGGGTTACAGTATATCCTGGATACAATATATCTGTGCGGAACTGAACAGTTCTCTTGTTGCACAGGGAGAATTGGATTCAGAAGGTAGAAATAACCCGGGAAGAAAAACAAAAATGCAGATAGTTTACATTCGCGGGAAGAAATTTTCTTACTGGGATTTCTCCCCCCACCCAAAAAAAAAAGGTCAGATTTTTTTGACCACCGCCCCCTGTCTGTCACATCTAAAACTCGAACCCGAGTGTCAGGTTTCTATATGACTTTATCGTCTTTGACCTTGAAGCAGCTCCGTGGCTAGTGCGAGGTCAGGGGCTGTTCCGAGGATCAGGGAACTCGCAGTCGGTGCCCTCTGCCCTTGGATTTCACTGTGCCTCAGTTTCTTCACCTGTAAAATGGAGCCGTCCCCCGCCGCCAGAGTTATTGAGACAAGTGGAAATGCTGTGTGCCAGGAGGCTCCCCTGGTTAGCAGATGCAGCGCGGGGAGAGGACGGTGCGCACTCCGGGATCCGCTCCCTTAGGGAAGCCCTTGTTCTGGGCCCGCCGAGGGTCCGGCCGGAAGGTCCCTGATGGCCCTTTCTGGGGGCTTCCTCCCCCATAGAGCAGATCTCTCGGGAACTGTGGGCCGAGTCTTCTGATGCTGTAGCCCCCGGGCCTGTGCCTGCCAGGGGATTCCGGCCTTTGCAGTGGCCGTTTCCGGGGTCCTGCCCGAGACCTTAGCTGGCCTTGTGACCCCTCCTTAGCCCCGAGGCTCCCGGCCTTGCGCTTTCCAGGAGCCTGGGATAGCCCCCGACTGCGCCCCAGAGCTGGGCCTTCCCTAACAAGTGGTGTGTGGAATATGGGCAGCTCTTGGAGAGCCTCAGGTGTTAGAGTGGGGGGCAAAAGGTGGCGTCCTCAGACCACAAAGTCTGAAAACGCCCTGCCTTGGCTTCTCCTGCAAGGATCAGGTTACGTTGCCTGCAGGTCCATCTCTTGATTTCAACCCATGTTTTTCTCCTGTCTGCCCTCCATGTATCAGATTTATTTTAACATTACAAATATCTGTTTTACAGGTGACTTTAACCAAGAGGGCGGATCCGGCCGAGCTGAGAACAATCTTTTTAAAGGTCAGTACGGAGGAATCTGCCCGCTCCCTTGCGTGTGGGCCCGGGTGCTCCCTTGCCCGTGAGTGCTCCCTTGTGTGTGGGCCCGGGTGCTCCCTTGCCCGTGAGTGCTCCCTTGCGCGTGGGCCGGGTGCTCCCTTGCCCATGGGTGCTCCCTTGCGTGTGGGCCCGGGTGCTCCCTTGCGCGTGGGCCTGGGTGCTCCCTTGCCCATGGGTGCTCCCTTGCATGTGGGCCTGGGTGCTCCCTCGAGTGTGGGCCCGGGTGCTCCCTTGCCCGTGAGTGCTCCCTTGCGTGTGGTCCTGCTCCCTTGCGCGTGGGCCCGGGTGCTCTCTCGAGTGTGGGCCCGGGTGCTCCCTTGCCCGTGAGTGCTCCCTTGTGTGTGGTCCTGCTCCCTTGCGTGTGGGCCTGGGTGCTCCCTTGGGTGTGGGCCTGGGTGCTCCCTTGGGTGTGGGCCTGGGTGCTCCCTTGTGCGTGGGCCCGGGTGCTCCCTTGTGCGTGGGCCCGGGTGCTCCCTCGAGTGTGGGCCTGGGTGCTCCCTTGGGTGTGGTCCTGCTCCCTTGGGTGTGGGCCTGGGTGCTCCCTTGGGTGTGGGCCTGGGTGCTCCCTTGCGCGTGGGCCTGGGTGCTCCCTTGCCCATGAGTGCTCCCTTGCGTGTGGGCCTGGGTGCTCCCTTGCGTGTGGGCCTGGGTGCTCCCTCGAGTGTGGGCCCGGGTGCTCCCTTGCCTGTGAGTGCTCCCTTGTGTGTGGGCCTGGGTGCTCCCTTGGGTGTGGGCCTGGGTGCTCCCTTGGGTGTGGGCCCGGGTGCTCCCTTGTGCATGGGACCCGACTGCTCAGACCCGACTGGGTCCAGACTCCCGTGGGTGACATCCCCAGAATCGTCCGGTGCTCAGGCTTCCGGGCTGCCAGCCAGAAGCACACAAAAAGCCCACCGAGGCCTCTGACCGTGTGTGCAGGGGAAAATCGCCTGGAGGGAAGTGCCCGCTGACTTTCCTGACTTGGTGCCGTGAAATCCCACCCGGAGCCGGCCACGGAACGATGCCCTGGCACCTGGGCAGTGGCCGCGCCAAGGCGGGGAGGAGGACACGGCAGAAACTCACTCTGGGAGCGGCCCCACGTGGTCCCAACCACGGTGGGGAAAGGGGGGCGGGAAGAAGTCTCCTGCCACCGGTGACTTCTCCTAACGACAAGATCACGGCCCCCTCTGGCCCGAAGAGCCTGCCCGGCCCAGACCCAGAAGGGTGGCCCGTCTTCAGGGTCTTAGGTCCAGAAACCAGGGGTTGCTGCAGGGAGTGTAGAAGCTCCCCCGCTCGGGCCAGGAGAAGGGCGGCGAGGGCTCTTCCCCCCGGTGCTTCACGGTTCTGAGGACGTTCTTGTTAACCTCGGGACAGAAAAAGGCTCCAAGTTTTGTTAAAGGCAAAACAACACGATTACTGCTTGCTCTCAATGAAATGGTGCCGAGACTCGGCAGAGAAACAGTGGGGGGCAGTCCCTTCTGGAAAGGAGCAGCAGCTGCAGAGTCGAGGGGAAATGGGATTAGGAGCGTCCCCATTCAGAGTCGCGAGAAAGTGCCCACGAGTTTGCACAGTCGGAGAGAGTTAGAGTCTGTGGCCGATAACGAAAGGAGCAGCGTCACCCACGTTAATTTGTGGATCGAGTGCCAGAGCAGTTCACCTGGGGAGACGACACTTGCCAGAGCTAGACACGACACTGGCTCCTGGAGAGATTCTACCACGATTCCACAGCAGGCCTCTGTTAACCCCTGGAACAGCCGGTGCCGTCCTCCAGCTACTGGCTAAACGGTTACCCAGCGCGTAGCTTGTTACAGGGAGCCACGGAGGGCTCCGAGACTGAGAGGGAGACTCTTACGGGCGTCCTTTCCCAGAGCCACCGAAGGGTCCCCGAGACTCAGAGAAAGACTCTCACGGGCGTCCTTTCCCAGAGCCACCGAAGGGTCCCCGAGACTCAGAGAAAGACTCTCACGGGCGTCCTTTCCCAGAGCCACCGAGGGCTCCGAGACTCAGAGAAAGACTCTCACGGGCGTCCTTTCCCAGAGCCACCGAAGGCTCCGAGACTCAGAGAAAGACTCTCACGGGCGTCCTTTCCCAGAGCCACCGAAGGCTCCCTGAGACTCGGAGAAAGACTCATGGGCGTCCTTTCCCAGAGCCACCGAAGGCCCCGAGACTCAGAGAAAGACTCTCACGGGCGTCCTTTCCCAGAGCCACCGAAGGCCCTGAGACTCAGAGAAAGACTCATGGGCGTCCTTTCCCAGAGCCACCGAAGGCTCCCTGAGACTTGGAGAAAGACTCTCACGGGCGTCCTTTCCCAAAGCCACCGAAGGCTCCGAGACTCAGAGAAAGACTCTCACAGGCGTCCTTTCCCAGAGCCACCGAAGGCCCCGAGACTCAGAGAAAGACTCTCACGGGCGTCCTTTCCCAGAGCCACTGAAGGCTCCCCGAGACTCGGAGAAAGACTCTCACAGGCGTCCTTTCCCAGAGCCACCGAAGGCCCCGAGACTCGGAGAAAGACTCTCACGGGCGTCCTTTCCCAGAGCCACCGAAGGCCCCGAGACTCGGAGAAAGACTCTCACGGGCGTCCTTTCCCAGAGCCACCGAAGGGTCCGAGACTCAGAGAAAGACTCTCACAGGCGTCCTTTCCCAGAGCCACCGAAGGCTCCCCGAGACTCAGAAGAAGACCTCTTGTGGGCAACTTTTCCAAAGCCTGAAAGTGGGCAGCAGAGAGGCAGGAAGTTCCAAACTTCTCTGGAACGGAAGCCCGGGTTTTTGACGGCGGCGTTCTTCCCCGCGTCGTGTGTCTGCGAGTTGCCCAAGCACAGTGAGGCCCCAGGGCCCCAGCGGGAGGAGCCCTTTATGGGACGGGTCGGTCTGATCTGCCTGGACTGGCCGATGAGGGCCCCTGAGGAGGAAGGAGGGGTGGGGTCCTCAGCAGTGGGTGAAGATGGAGAAAAGGCAGAAACCGGGATGCAGTGAAGGCATCGAATGTAGGGAGGAGGAAATATATTGGTGCTAGCGGAAGCCATCGGATCGTGAGAGCGCTGTAAGATTGGGGGAGATGTGGGGATGTCTCAGGAGGAAGTGGGGAGATTGTGGACTAGGGAGGGCGTCTGGAGAGGCAGGATGCAGTGGGGCCCCTCGGGCGTGTGAAGGGGCGAGGGCAGGGTGGAGGGGGAAGGAGGCAGGGCTCTGGCCCCCAGCTTGCTTTTCGCTGCCGCGTCCGACAGGTCTTGCCCGGGGCCGTGGGGGCTCCCGGAGGGCTGTGGGGCAGGTGGGCCGTGGGGAGCGGGAGAGCCCAGGCTGCCTCGCTGTGGCGGGGCTCCCTCTGACTGTGCTCGTCTCCGGCCGGTCAGAAGCGAGGGCGGCGATAGAGCCGGGAGCGAAGGGGCCTGTGGCGGTTGCTAGGTCACAGTGGTACCAGGAGAACAATTCTAAGCTCGGGTGAGCAGCTGAGAGAGGAGGGAGAGAGGAGCGGCCAGAGAGGGAAGCCCACGGGCACAGGGGCTGGCCGGAGGAAGGCGTTTCAGGGGCATGGCCAGAACGCCCGGCCCTCTCTGTGTGTGACTGGGACACTGGGGGGTCATGGTGTGTGAGGGACCCCAGGATGAGGTCAGGAGCTGAGGGGACAGTCAGTCCAGGTGGCGAGGCGCCTCCGAGGTGGGCGTCTAGTCCGAGAACCAGCTCTGTCGGCTCCAGGCGTCTCATGGGAGACAATGGCGCTGCTCAGAAGAGTCGGGAAGGCGAGGAGCTGTTCTTGAGAGCCTTCCCTGCCCAGGTCTGCCCCCATCTGGAGCATCGTGCCCCACTCTGGGATTCCTTGTTGGGGGGGCACTGACGAACGAGAGGCTTCTGAGGGGACCGTGGGGAGCCCCTCGTTCCTGCTGTCGGAGGAGAGGCGCAGACCTGGGGGTTTGGGGGCGGGTTGAGTCAGAAAAGAGGCAGGAGGGCCAGCGTCCTAGGCCTGTATGTCCTGGACCTGTGTGTCCTGGGCCTGCGTGTCCCTGGGCTTGCGTGTCCTGTGTCCTGGGCCTGTATGTCCTGGGCCTGTGTGTCCCTGGGCCTGTGTATCCTGTGTCTGCATGTCCTGTGTCTGCGTGTCCTGGGCCTGCGTGTCCTGGGCCTGCATGTCCTGGGCCTGTATGTCCTGGGCCTGTGTATCCTGTGTCTGCGTGTCCTGTGTCTGCGTGTCCTGGGCCTGTATGTCCTGGGCCTGTATGTCCTGGGCCTGTATGTCCTGGGTCTGCGTGTCCTGGGCCTGTGTGTCCTGGGCCTGTATGTCCCTGGGCCTGTATGTCCTGGGTCTGCGTGTCCTGGGCCTGTGTGTCCTGGGCCTGTATGTCCCTGGGTCTGCGTGTCCCTGGGCCTGTATGTCCTGGGCCTGTATGTCCTGGGCCTGTATGTCCTGGGCCTGTATGTCCTGGGCCTGTATGTCCTGGGCCTGCGTGTCCCTGGGCCTGTATGTCCTAGGTCTGCATGTCCTGGGCCTGTGTGTCCTGGGCCTGTATGTCCCTGGGCCTGTATGTCCTGGGTCTGCGTGTCCTGGGCCTGTATGTCCTGGGCCTGTATGTCCTGGGCCTGTATGTCCTGGGCCTGTATGTCCTGGGCCTGCGTGTCCCTGGGTCTGCGTGTCCTGGGCCTGTATGTCCTGGGCCTGCGTGTCCCTGGGCCTGCGCGTCCTGTGTCCTGGGCCTGTATGTCCTGGGCCTGTGTGTCCCTGGGTCTGCGTGTCCTGGGCCTGTATGTCCTGGGCCTGTATGTCCTGGGCCTGTGTGTCCCTGGGCCTGTATGTCTTGGGCCTGCGTGTCCTGGGCCTGCGTGTCCCTGGGCCTGTATGTCCTAGGTCTGCATGTCCTGGGCCTGCGTGTCCCTGGGCCTGTATGTCCTAGGTCTGCATGTCCTGGGCCTGCGTGTCCCTGGGCCTGCGCGTCCTGTGTCCTGGGCCTGTATGTCCTGGGCCTGCGTGTCCCTGGGTCTGCGTGTCCTGGGCCTGTATGTCCTGGGCCTGCATGTCCTGGGCCTGTATGTCCTGGGCCTGCGTGTCCCTGGGTCTGCGTGTCCTGGGCCTGTATGTCCTGGGCCTGCATGTCCTGGGCCTGCATGTCCTGGGCCTGCGTGTCCCTGGCCTGCGCGTCCTGTGTCCTGGCCTGTGTGTCCTGTGTCCTGGCCTGTATGTCCTGGGCCTGCGTGTCCTGGGCCTGTATGTCCTGGGCCTGCATGTCCTGGGCCTGTATGTCCTGGGCTGTATGTCCTGGGTCTGCGTGTCCTGGGCCTGTATGTCCTGGGCCTGCATGTCCTGGGCCTGCATGTCCTGGGCCTGCGTGTCCCTGGGCCTGCGCGTCCTGTGTCCTGGGCCTGTATGTCCTGGGCCTGTGTGTCCTGGGTCTGCGTGTCCTGGGCCTGTATGTCCTGGGCCTGCGTGTCCCTGGGTCTGCGTGTCCTGGGCCTGTATGTCCTGGGCCTGCATGTCCTGGGCCTGTATGTCCTGGGCCTGTATGTCCTGGGCCTGTATGTCCTGGGCCTGCGTGTCCCTGGGCCTGTATGTCCTAGGTCTGCATGTCCTGGGCCTGTATGTCCTGGGCCTGTATGTCCTGGGCCTGTATGTCCTGGGTCTGCGTGTCCTGGCCTGTATGTCCTGGGCCTGTATGTCCTGGGCCTGTATGTCCTGGGCCTGTATGTCCTGGGCCTGCGTGTCCCTGGGTCTGCGTGTCCTGGGCCTGTATGTCCTGGGCCTGCGTGTCCCTGGGCCTGCGCGTCCTGTGTCCTGGGCCTGTATGTCCTGGGCCTGTGTGTCCCTGGTCTGCGTGTCCTGGGCCTGTATGTCCTGGGCCTGTATGTCCTGGGCCTGTGTGTCCCTGGGTCTGTATGTCCTGGGCCTGTATGTCCTGGGCCTGCGTGTCCCTGGGCCTGTATGTCCTAGGTCTGCATGTCCTGGGCCTGCGTGTCCCTGGGCCTGTATGTCCTAGGTCTGCATGTCCTGGGCCTGCGTGTCCCTGGGCCTGCGCGTCCTGTGTCCTGGGCCTGTATGTCTGGGCCTGCGTGTCCCTGGGTCTGCGTGTCCTGGGCCTGTATGTCCTGGGCCTGCATGTCCTGGGCCTGTATGTCCTGGGCCTGCATGTCCTGGGCCTGCATGTCCTGGGCCTGTATGTCCTGGGCCTGCATGTCCTGGGCCTGCATGTCCTGGGCCTGCATGTCCTGGGCCTGCGCGTCCTGTGTCCTGGGCCTGTATGTCCTGGGCCTGTGTGTCCCTGGGTCTGCGTGTCCTGGGCCTGTATGTCCTGGGCCTGTATGTCCTGGGCCTGTGTGTCCCTGGGCCTGTATGTCTTGGGCCTGCGTGTCCTGGGCCTGCGTGTCCTGGGCCTGTATGTCCTGGGCCTGTATGTCCTGGGCCTGTGTGTCCCTGGGCCTGTATGTCTTGGGCCTGCGTGTCCTGGGCCTGCGTGTCCTGGGCCTGTATGTCCTGGGCCTGTATGTCCTGGGCCTGTATGTCTTGGGCCTGCGTGTCCCTGGGCCTGCGCGTCCTGTGTCCTGGGCCTGTATGTCCTGGGCCTGCATGTCCTGGGCCTGCGTGTCCTGTGTCCTGGCCTGTATGTCCTGGGCCTGTGTCCTGGGCCTGTGTGTCCTGGGCCTGCATGTCCTGGGCTGCATGTCCTGGCCTGTATGTCCTGGGCCTGCATGTCCTGGGCCTGCATGTCCTGGGCCTGCATGTCCTGGGCCTGCATGTCCTGGGCCTGTATGTCCTGGGCCTGTGTGTCCCTGGGCCTGTGTATCCTGTGTCCCAGCCGAGGCGGCTCCACAGTGGGAGGCCCCGAGGCCGCCGCCCACCCATCTGCTGGTCCCAGAGCCGTGTGCGGGACACCCGGAGGCCGGCCCCGTGCCAGGGGACGAGTCGCTCCCATCGGGCTGCCTTGGGAAGATTGTGCAGATCGCCTGCGGGAGAGGGGGCCGGAGCCTGGGGGCCGAGCATTCCGGCAGCGGGCACAGCCCCGGAAGAGGTTTTCTGGAGAACTCTAGCACTAACCTGTGCCCCCGAGACCCTGGCCCAGGACCACCCGCACCCTCATCGGAGAAAGGGCCGAGCAGGAACGTGGAGGCTCAGAGGCAGCCCCTGGGTGTTCACGGGGACTGTTTGTGGCCGAGCCCCCCGAGCCGGCGCTGGTCGGCCCGGACATGTTGGGACCCCAATGTAATGGTTCCTCTGGTCCTCCCGGGGCCCAAAAAGCCACAGTCCTTCTCAGGGAGGTGAAGAAGGGCCAACAGCTTAACCAAGAACCAGCCTGGAGATCCAGGAGGCCATGGGGCAGCCCTCGGGCGCAGGAGGTGCTTGTCTGGGTCTGCTGGCAGTGGTGTGGAAAGCCTGGGGCAGATGGGGGGGGGGCGCTAGAGGAAACCAGCCAAATGAACTCTACTGTCCAAGCGCCTCGGAATCAGGAGGTGGCCCAGTGGGACTTGCATGGCAGAGCCTTCCCGTAAAGTCTCTGTGGTGCACAGTGGGGCTCTGGTAGCACGCAGTGGGGCTCTCATAGCACGCAGTGGGGCTCTGGTAGCACGCAGTGGGGCTCTGGAAGCACGCAGTGGGGCTCTGGAAGCACGCAGTGGGGCTCTCATAGCACGCAGTGGGCGCTCTCGTAGCACGCAGTGGGCGCTTTCGTAGCATGCAGTGGGGCTCTGGTAGCACGCAGTGGGGCTCTGGTAGCACGCAGTGGGCGCTCTCGTAGCACGCAGTGGGCGCTTTCGTAGCATGCAGTGGGGCTCTCATAGCACGCAGTGGGCGCTCTCGTAGCACGCAGTGGGCGCTTTCGTAGCATGCAGTGGGGCTCTGGTAGCACGCAGTGGGGCTCTGGTAGCACGCAGTGGGGCTCTGGAAGCACGCAGTGGGGCTCTCGTAGCACGCAGTGGGGCTCTGGTCGCACGCAATGGGGCTCTGGTAGCACGCAGTGGGGCTCTGGTAGCACGCAGTGGGGCTCTCGTAGCACGCAGTGGGGCTCTCGTAGCACACAGTGGGGCTCTGGTAGCACGCAGTGGGGCTCTGGTAGCATGCAGTGGGGCTCTGGTAGCACGCAGTGGGGCTCTGGTAGCACGCAGTGGGGCTCTCGTAGCACGCAGTGGGGCTCTCGTAGCACACAGTGGGGCTCTGGTAGCACGCAGTGGGGCTCTGGTAGCATGCAGTGGGGCTCTGGTAGCACGCAGTGGGGCTCTGGTAGCACACAGTGGGGCTCTGGAAGCACGCAGTGGGGCTCTCATAGCACGCAGTGGGGCTCTGGTAGCACGCAATGGGGCTCTGGTAGCACGCAGTGGCCCTCATGCCTTTCCCTTCCTCCTTTGCTGCCCATCTTTGTCAGGTGTGGAGGCAGCATTATTCTCCATCTGAATTTCCTAATTTTTTTTCTATTTGCTTTAGATCCTGACTCGCCCTGGGCTTGCCGGGCATGGGAAGGGCCTGCTGATTGTGGGCTCAGGGAGACTTCCTCTGGGACCGGAACCCTT
This sequence comes from Antechinus flavipes, assembly GCF_016432865.1. Classification (NCBI taxonomy): domain Eukaryota; kingdom Metazoa; phylum Chordata; class Mammalia; order Dasyuromorphia; family Dasyuridae; genus Antechinus; species Antechinus flavipes. The sequence continues at coordinate 1,329,145 of NC_067402.1, read as the reverse complement.
AGGGTTGTCTCTTGTCCATCCTGCTACAGATGCCTCTTTCTTTTTGAGGTCAAATCAAACATATAAAGTAACTTTTTTGTTGTTAACAGTATGCAAGTGTTGAAAAAGATGGCGAGTTTTTCATGTCTCCAAATGACTTTGTCAACCGGTACCTGAACATTTTTGGCGATTGTCAGCCCAACCCCGAGACCGTGGAGCTCCTGGGAAGCGTGGTGGACCAGACCAAGGACGGGTATGTCGACTCTTGTTTCCCTGGGAAACGCTCTCGGAGAAGCGCCCGTTTGGAGGGGCTGGGAAAAGCTGTTGTCCCCTTGCATGGAGTTCCCCCTCTGACTAGTGAGCTGTTCTGCAGGAGACCCATCCTTAGGCTTTCCTCAGCTGTTGGGTCACTTAGGAATGGCCCTCGGGGCGCCGGCAGGTCTCCCCAGGCTCCCCCGCTGCAGGGGCAGATCCCGGCCTCTCCTTTGTGGGGTTGCGGGGGGCTCGGGTGTCTCCTCCCCAGACCCCCCCATGCTGGCCTTTTGGACACGTGTCAGCGGGACAGCTCCGTCACCGCTCACGAGACCCTGCCCTGAGCCTGCCCTGGTTTGGCCGGACTTGGTCTTCCCTGACCCGTGACCCATGACCTGGGCCGCCTCCTCGGTTGTGGGCGGGGGTTCTGGGGTCACCTGGGGGGCCGTGGCTGGGCTCGGACGGGGGCACTGTTAGGGGAAGCCGTCTTGGGCTCTTCTCGGGCAGCCATGATCCAGGGAAGCCCTTTCTCTTCTCAGTGGAGCCTTTGGGAATCTGGGCCCCGGCCCAGGCCGAGAGGCGACGAGCACAGAGGGGGGATTCGGATAACGGGGTGCTGCCCGGGGGGCCGCAGCCGTGGGGGCAGGCAGATAGTTGGGGCCGGCCGGGATGTGGGTCTGTAGTCATTGCCTAAAATTCAGAACTGGTAGGACTCAGTGGAGTCTGGGGGGGAGAGGGGGGAGAAGCATCTTGCTGGGCTGGGCCACTGATGCCCCCATGTGAAGTCCTGCCGGGGTTCAGGCTGAGCCGGAGAAAATGCGTTGCCAGGGCGATGGTTCTCCGCCTCCCCCTCCCCCAGCCGCCCCCGGCTGACATTATGGGTGTCCTGGAGCATAAAGAGCGGCCGCAGGCCCGTGTAATTGACTGAAAAATTGCCGCTGGGGGCCTGCATTGTGTGGCCATAATAGGAGTAAATGAAGACATGGCCGCTGCGGGGCCGCTCTGGGGGGAGGCCTTTGTGGACTGTGCTCTTTGAGGAGCCGCTACACGGAGAAGAAAATAGCGGGTTTAATTAACATGGAAAAACGGGGTTAATTTGAATTCAGCTGCCGGGCAGGCGAGCTGGCGTTGGGGGCGCCCGGCCTCGGCACTCTGGGAGGGGAGCGAGCCGACGCGGCCCCTCCTCCCGCCGGGGCTTGTGGGACGGGGAGCTGGAGGGAGTCTCGGACCCGGGGGAGCCTTGACCCTGCCTGGTGGAGGAGCCGGCCTCGTTTGGGTTTCGTTATTAATGAAGCTTTGATTAAAACCAAAGCAGGCAGTGAATCGGACCCCTCGACCTCCCCCAGCCGGCTTCAGGCTGAGAAGTGGAAGAATCGGACAAGAAGGAGATCCCGGCATTTCAGAGGCTGTAACTGTCTCAAACTCTCCAAAGCCGCCCTGCGGATGACGGGGCCCACGGCCAAAAGTGCCCCGGAAAAGCTGTGCCTGTCCCTCATTGGCGGGCCCTTGGGAGCGGGGGGCGGGGCCTTGGGAGTCCCCTTTCTCTTCCCATCTCGTTGTCATTGTGCTAATGGGGTCCGGTGCTCGGGGGGCAAATTGTGCCTCTAGGTCCCCCCCTTCTCAGACTCTCCCTTTATCCTTATAGTCGTTGCCGGCCCAGCGGCTGGGGGGGCCTTGTTGCCCCTTTCCCTTCGGGATGAGGGGGCCTCCTCCTTCTGGCCCCCTCTTCTCCCCTGGCTTCTCAGGTTCCTGGGCACTGCGCTCACATTCGGACGTCGGGTTCTTGGAAACTTGGGGGCCGGTTCCTTTTTAAAAATCATTGTTTTCAGTTTCGAGAAGTGACCCCCGGCTGGAGTTTTCCAGTTGGAACCAAGCCGAGGAAAGCCCCTAAGGTGATGGGGGTGGGGGTGCCGCAAGCAGGCTGGGGAACCCACGGAGCCCTTCGCAGGCTTATGGGTTTTGATCTCCAAGATACAAAGCGGCCTCACCAAGAAACCCAACCACACTGACCCGGGGTTGCCAACAGTTCTGTAGGACGGCCCTGGATCGTGACCCAGATTGGTGCTGGAGCAAAGCTGGGCCCACAGAGCTACGGGGCGGAGCTTCATCCAGAGCCCTCCTGGCTGCCTCTTCCCGGGGGGCGGGACAGGAACCCCTTGGGTTGGCCCAACTCTCTGGCTTCACGGCGGCTGCCTGAGACTGAGCTCCAGGCGGGCAGTCTGCCAGCGGCCCGGGCCAGACGCCCCTGGGGGCCAGTGCCACGGGGCACGCCGAGGATCCCCCCAAACATGAAGGGCTTTTCCTTTCCGGTCTCCCTCTCCGCTCAGGCCCGGCAGCGTTGCGTCCCCTCGATGGTCCGGCTGACGCTGAGGCCCCCGTGCTGTCCCTGCCTTCTGTCCTTTCCCTCTTGTTTGCTCATTGTTTGTGTACTGTGTTCTTGCCATCTCGATGGCTCTTCCTTCCTTGTTCCTCCAGCTAATTCTCTCTTTCCCCCCATCTTCTTCCCCTCTCCTTCCATTCTTTTAAAACCATCGGAACCACCGAACTTCTGGGGGCCTGAGTCGCCTCCCGGTGGGTGCGAGAGCAGTTTCTCCCCCTGGGGCCCGGGCACTGCTGACTCACGTGTCCCGTTTTCTGTTTCTCCTGGTCCTTAAAGGTCCGTTTTCAGCGCCGTGGCGCGGGGCTCGGCGGCTGTGGGCTCGCTCTCGGCCCCCAGCTGCGTGAACCAGACGGGGGTGACGGGCGCTCTCCTGCTGGGTTATAAGCCGTCACAGGTCAGGAGCCGGACGAAGGGCAGCCGTTCTTGTCGCCCTTTTGGCCTTTGGTTCCAAGCTTTTGGTTCCTGTTTTAGGCACTGGGTGTGAGCTTGGCTGCGGGCGGCACTTTTCCTTTTTCAGAATCCTCAGGCTCCTGACTGGACTCTTCTGGGGGTTTTTGTTTGGGGGTTTTTTTCCGGGGAGCAGCAGTCTTTTTTTTTTTTTTTTTTATAATAACTTTATATTGACAGAACCCATGCCAGGGTAATTTTTTACAACATTATCCCTTGCATTCACTTCTGTTCTGATTTTTCCCCTCACTCCCTCCACCCCCTCCCCCAGATGGCAAGCAGTCCTTTACATGTTAAATAGGTTACAGTATAGCCTAGATACAATACATGTGTGCAGAACCGAACAGTTCTCTTGTTGCACAGGGAGAATTGAATTCAGAAGGTAAATAACCCGGGAAGAAAAACAAAAATGCCAGCAGTTTATGTTCATTCCCCCATGTTCTTTCTTTGGGTGTAGCTGCTTCTGTCCATACTTGATCAATTGAAACTGAGTTAGATCATCTCTTTATCGAAGAGGTCCACTTCCATCAGAATACATCCTCAAACAGTATCGTTGTTGAGGTATATAATGATCTCCTGGTTCTGCTCATTTCACTCAGCATCAGTTCATGTAAGTCTCACCAGTCCTCTCTGTATTCATCCTGCTGGTCATTCCTTACAGAGCAATAATATTCCATAACATTCATATACCACAATTTACTCAACCATTCTCCAATTGATGGGCATCCATTCATTTTCCAGCTTCTAGCCACTACAAACAGGGCTGCTACAAACATTTTGGCACATACAGGTCCCTTTCCCTCCTTTAGTGTCTCTTTGGGGTATAAGCCCAGTAGAAACACTGCTGGATCAAAGGGGATGCACAGTTTGATAACTTTTTGAGCATAGTTCCAGATTGCTCTCCAGAATGGCTGGATGTGTTCACAATTCCACCAACAATGCATCAGTGGGGGAGCGGCAGTCTTGCCCCACTGGGCTTTGGGGCGCTGGGAGAGCCAGGTGATTGGGGCTGGCTCTCTGCTGATCCTCCGACAGGTCCCGTAGTTTGGCTGGGGGCCGCGCTCTCTGTGCTTCCTTGTTCTCCGTCCTTGCCTTTAACTCGGTTTTTGTCGGAGGCGCTCTCGCACCCCTCGGGCCTGCCCCCCATTCCCTTTCCCCTTCCTTCTTCCGCGGCTCTGATTTCTTTTCCACTTTTTCCCTCTGACGCCCTTCTCATTTATAAAAACTTTCCTAAACTCTTTTTAAACTTCTGCTTCATTTCTTTAAGGGACCCTCGTTCCCAAGCTGGGGTTTTCTTTGAGGTTTTTTGGGTACATGTTTCAGGGTCTTTCTCCTGCGGCCCCCAGGCACCGCGGCCTCCTTCGGCCTGCTTTTGGTCCCAGACTCTCCTAGAATCTGGGTTTCGGGATGGTCCTGCTGCCTCTGTCTTGGGCGAGCCCCTGGCACAGACTCCGAGGGAACGCCCCTGGTCTTCGCTCTGAATGTTCCCGCCTCCTCCTGCCACCCTGGGCCGGACCAATGGCTCCCGCCTCTGGCTTGGATTTTCCCGGCGGGATTTGGTTCAGAAGGCTCGTAGGCCTGGAGGGGGGCTCTCGCTTCCTTTGACTCCCTGACCTGTAAAGTGGGGGGCAGGATCTCTTCCTTTGTCCGTCCGCTTCCGCGTTCCCTTCTTTGCCGTATGAGGAATCGGTGACTTATTTGTGAAATCCTAATTTCTGACGATAAGGACGATGGAACGGAAACCTCCCGAGTCTGGGGCCTTGTCCCGGGCACGCGCCCCCTTGCTTTCTCAGACTTGCTTTATGTTGGGGGCGGGTGCTGAGAAGGGGCGCGCTCGGGGCCTCAGGCAGAGCTCGTGCGGCGCCCCCGGGATGTCTCACGGCGGCGCTCAGGCTCCGGGCCCGCGGCACTAACCCCCCGTCTGCTCTCCCCCGCAGGCTCATCTCCTTTCAAGAGTTCACGGCCTTCGAGTCCGTCCTGTGCGCCCCGGACGCCACCTTCGTGGTGGCCTTCCAGCTCTTCGACAAGTCTGGGGAAGGAGAGGTGGCCTTCGGTAAGTGGGTCCCGAGGCACGGCCAGGGTGAGCCCATCTCGGCGGGACCCCCGGGTGTCTCCCCTCCGGTCTGCGCCCCCGGCAGCCCGGGACGCTGCGGATCGCGCCGTGGCCAGGAGCCGCCAGCCCGGCCCCCGAGTCTCAGCGGCGGCCCTCGGGTCTCCGCGTGCTCGGCCGGCCCAGCCTCGGGCCCTGGCTCTGTCCATTTGGCCTTTGCCCACGGTCAGGTTCTCGAGGGCTTTCCCAGCCCTGGACGCCGAGCCCTTTGGAACGCCCCCTCCACGGGAGGCGCATCTCAGACGGGATCAGGGCCGGGGCCAGGACTGGGGCTGGCCACGCCCTCCCCTTGGTCCCTCGGGACCACTGCGGCCCCGTCACCCAGGCCTGTGTCTTCCTCGTTGCCCCTTTCTGGCCACCCGCCTGGAGGCTTGGGTCCGGGGCTTTCCTGTCTCTCGCTACTGCCCTTGAGGGCTCGCCCACTCCTGGGGGGTGTTTGTCCATCTCCTGGTCTCCCCCCTGTGGATGGAGACCCTGGTGATGTCACCCGAGAGCCCCCCCTCCAGAGCACCACCCTGGGCCTCCCACAGGCCAAGCCCCTCCTGCAACCAGCAGGAAAAGGCAGGTCCTGGGCAACCTCCTGGGGGAGGGGAGGTTTTAGAGGGGACCCGACAGAAACTGGGGAAACTGGGGCTGATGGGATCGTTCCTGAATGTTAGGAGGACCATAGTCATGGCCAGAAGGAGCACGGACTGGGGCCGGGCAAGCCAGAGAGAGCAGGGGGCCGAGCATCTGGGGAGGTCCTGGCAAAGGTGGCAGGGAAGGGGCGGTGGGGAGGAGGGACAGGAGCAGGCTTGCCACAGCCAGGAGGCGCCAGAAGTCTCAGGAGATGGGGGAGCAGAGTGCACGGGGCAGTGGGGAGGCAAGGTGCTGGCTGGCCCAGCCCGGCCTCCCTTGGGGGGGTTGCCAAAGCCCTTCACCCCTTGCCACCTCTTGTCTCCCCTCCCCTTTTCCCCCCTCTCTCCCTTTCCTCCTCCTTCCTCCCCCCTCCCTCTTCTCCCTCTTCCTGGCCCCCTCCTCCTCTCCTCCCCCCTCCCCCTTCTCCGTCCTCCCGGCTCCCCCCTCCTCTCCTCTCCCAGCCCCCTTGGCGCACATTTGCTCGGACTGTAAGCTCCTTGAGGGCAGGGCCCGCCTTTGGGCTTGACTCCGGCCCTCGGACAGCTCCCGGCCATTCTGAGGGACCCTCCCCCTTCTGACGGCTGCCAGGGTGCGGGCAGTGACCGGACATCCTGGAACGGAGTAGACTGGGGGGCGCTGGCTCCCCCAAGAGCAGGCGGACAGGCCCCCTGGGGAAGCCGCTCTTACTTGGGTGATGGGGGTCGCTTCCTGGGGAGGTTGCCAGGGTAACTGCGCGGTTTCTCTTTCCAGAATCTCTCGGTTTCGAAGTTCTCCCCTTTTCTGTGGGGGTTTGGGAGCTTATTGTCCAGGCGGGAATTTCTCGGCTCGGCCGCCGGCAAAAAAGCCGCTCTGGGGCCTGGCCGGGGCTCGCTGACCTCCCGTCCCCCTCTTCCAGAGGATGTGAAACGGGTTTTTGAGCGGACCACCATCCACCAACACATCCCCTTCAACTGGAACTCGGAGTTTGTGCAGCTGCACTTTGGGAGAGACCGGAAGAGGCGGCTGCCCTACACGGAGTTCACCCAGTTCTTACTGGTGAGTCAGGCTCCCTGGTCGGTGCCCGCCCCCCTGCCCACCCCCCTCCGCCCAACCCCTGTGCCCGCCCTCCTCCGCCCACCCTCTGACAGGAGGCGAGGCCCCCGTGCCGCGGTCCGAGGCTCTCGTGCCCATCACGAGAATAGCCCCTCCTGCCAGGCCGAGGAGAACTGGGGCTCTGAGTGCTCCTGCCCCAGGGTCACTCCGGCCGGCTCTCGCTGACCTCCCTCCTCTCCTTCCTCTGGCGGCTCCCAGGGCTTGGGCTATGGGGCCTTGTCGTTCAGAACCTTGGGGAGGAGCTTCCCCGTGAGCCCCGGGGATGGTGCTGTGGTTCCCACGGGCCCGGCCTCATTGGCGTCTGTTCCTCCTGGGAAAGTGGACGGCAGCCGGCCCGGTGCCCCTTCCCTTGGCCTGAGCAAGGCTCGGAGGTGCGCCCACTCCCACTGTGGGCTCTGGGGTCCCTCTCGCCGCGCCTCCAGGGGCTTCCATCCTCAACGTCCCTCTGATGCCTTTGGGAGGAGCAGCCCCCTTAAAGGCCAGCGCCGGCACCATAGCTTCCCGCCCAGCTGACTCCTCTCTCCCGGGCCGTGGCCCATTACGGTGCCGAGCGCCTGCTGCATAGCTGACCCGGGCCCCTCTGACCCACTGGGAGGCGCTCATACCCAGGCTACGTTAGGCTCCCTGGAAGCCGCAAGTGCCCCCAGGGTCCCCCAGCAAGGGGCGGGTCCCTCTGTTGGGTGCGTCTGAAGTCGGATCTTACACAGCGCCCCATATGGCACAGCCCACTTGGGTCTGTTCTAGGCAGCGTTTATTAAATGCCTTTTTACAGACAGGTCCCACAACCGAATCAGTCGGAAAGTATTTATCAAGTGCCTACTGTGTGCTGGGCCATGTCAGACACTCGGTGCCTACTGGGTGCGGGGCTGAGTCCCCTGGGCCTTAGTCAGGGTCCGCCAGGTGCCAGGAGAGCCTGGCACATGGCGAGTGGGCTTGGCTGGGGGGAGGTGAGCGTGATGGACAGATGGGGGTCTCTCCCTGCTCCCCTGGGCACGTTCTGGGAGGGTCAGGCCAGGAGACGGAGGCAGGCGGGGGCTGCCACTGAAGACCCTCCCTTGCCATTTTCCAGGAAATCCAGTTGGAGCATGCCAAGCAGGCCTTCATGCAGCGGGATGCTGCGCGTTCCGGGCGCGTCACCGCCATGGACTTCCGGGACATCATGGTCACCATCCGCCCCCACGTCTTGACGCCTTTTGTGGAGGAGAGCCTGGTTGCGGTGAGCCGGGGCTTTCTGGGGCATCTGATCGCCGGCCTGGGCTCTGACCCTCTCTGTGCCACCCTGGAGAGCGACCCCGGGTCCTCATCTCCATCCTCCTGTCCTGGCCGGACTCCCCGGCGCCAGCCTTGGATGCCTCCTGCTGCTCGTTTCATGGGCCGGGCCCGGGCCCGTCCTTGCCACTTCCTTAGCCCCTGCAGGGGTAGATTCCCTCCACCTCTCACTTAACAAGCAAGACCACCATGAGGGCGAACTTCCCTAAGGAAAGAGACTGAGCGGGGAAGGTTCCAGAATGGAAATCCCCTCTGTGGGAGTGTTTTGTATCCCCCTCATCCTTTGTCAGAAAGCTCTGCGGTCCTTAAACTCTCGCCCTGACCCTCGCCCAACCCTCCCTACCTTTAGCCTTATCCATTGGGCTTCCAGAAATCGTGAGATGGGCAGACCGTGTCCTCTGATGGCTCGTGGCCGGCCATAAGGGCCTGCGGGGAACGCCGGTGTCGGCTGCGTTCTCAGAGGCCGGTCTCGCGCGTGACAAGCGTGCGGCGCAGCAGTGCTTCGTGGGCACTCGTTAGGTCAGAGAAGCAAGAAGCGTTCCCACTGAACCTGGACCCGGGCCAGCAGGGCAGGCGCCCGTGGCGGGAACCCCCATGCCAGTGGTCTTCAGGGAGATGGTGGGGCGCCCCACCCACCCTGGGCCCTTTCTCTTTCCTGAATCAAGGCAGCAGGAGGCGCCACGGCCCACCAGGTCAGCTTCTCCTACTTCAACGGATTTAATTCTCTCCTCAACAACATGGAGATCATTAGGAAGATCTACAAGACTCTGGCTGGCAGCAGGAAGGATGTCGAGGTCACCAGGGGTAAGCAGAGAGGATGATGGGGGGAGTGGTAGGGCAGGCTAGCAGAGAAAAGAGGCTTTCCCAGGCTTTCCTTGGCGCCCCCAAAGCCCTTCCTCACATCACTCAGGTAGTAACTTCAGAGATGAGGGAGGGGGCCAGTGCGAGACAGGGAGAGAAACCTTTCCCAGGCTTTCCTTGGCGCCCCCCAAAGCCCTTCCTCACATCACTCAGGTAGTAACTTCAGAGATGGGGGAGGGGGCCAGTGCGAGACAGGGAGAGAAACCTTTCCCAGGCTTTCCTTGGCACCCCCCAAAGCCCTTCCTCACATCACTCAGGTAGTAACTTCAGAGATGGGGGAGGGGGCCAGGGCGAGGCAGGGAGAGAAACCTTTCCCAGGCTTTCCTTGGCGCCCCCCAAAGCCCTTCCTCACATCACTCAGGTAGTAACTTCAGAGATGAGGGAGGGGGCCAGTGCGAGACAGGGAGAGAAACCTTTCCCAGGCTTTCCTTGGCGCCCCCCAAAGCCCTTCCTCACATCACTCAGGTAGTAACTTCAGAGATGGGGGAGGGGGCCAGGGCAATGCCAGGAAAGAAACAAGGCTTTCCCAGGGTTTCCTCAGTGCCCTCCCGCCCAAAATCTGTCCTCACATCACCCAGGTAGTAGCCCTTGAGGCAGGAGAGGAACTGTCCTTGGATCCAGGTTCTTCTCTGTCCCGTGGGGGCTTCAGAGTGCCTGGGCTGGGTTGCAGCCCCCTTTCCCACCACATACCCCCCTTCATTAGAGATTTGCGCCGCCTGGGCTGTCTGCAGAAGTTCCAACGCCCCCCCCCCTCCCCGCACAGCGGCCTCTGCCACCGCTGCCTTTTCCAGGGCCCCTCCCCCTTCCAGAAAGCTGTCACTCAGGAGAGGGCATTTTCGAAAGGAATTTTAAAAGGGGGGCACACAACCAAGACCAATTCACACAGCGGGAAAGTTGGACGGCCCTTACTTCCCCCCTACGCGCCCCTCCCTTAACTCTGCGCCCACAACTCGCCTTCTTACAGAGGAGTTTGCTCTGGCGGCCCAGAAGTTCGGGCAGATCACCCCCATGGAAGTGGACATCCTGTTCCAGCTGGCTGACCTCTATGAGCCAAGGGGGTACGCTGGGATTTGGGGGGTGCTCCGCGTGTGTCCTTCAGTCTTAGTGCCGATGGAAGGGGAGCTTGGGAAAAGCCTCCGGACCCCCTCCAAGTCCCCGTTCTTCCCCGCAGACGCATGACCTCGGCCGACATCGAGAGGATCACCCCCCTCATGGGGGACCAGCTGCAGTGCCGACTGACTGAAATTCAGAAGCAGGTGGGTACCCCGAGGCCCGGAGGGAGATCCTGTGCCCGCCGCGGGCTCGGCCCTCGGCCCGGCGCTCTGCCGCAGCGAGGACATCGTGCTCCTCAGACTTGGCGCAGGCCAGGGCCCAAGGCGTCCCCCTCGGTCTCTCAGCTTTTATTAACTCCCGGACCTTCTGTTTATCAGCATTCAAGGGGGAAGGGCTTCCCTTGCTGGGAGTGCCCTGCACCAGCACCATTTGCAGACCCCCGAGGTCGAGTGTCACTTTATAGAAAACGCCCCAAAAAGCCAACGAGGCCGGGGCTGCTGGGAGAGTCGGGTCCGCATGGAGCCGCCAGGGGGACCACGCCAGGGCTCGGGCCTGAGGGCAGGCTGGGGGGGAGGGGGACGGGCAGGGATGCAGCCACCTGGCCGCCCTGCAGAGGCGGCTCTTTCAGCATTCTGGGCTGGCCCAGGGGGCAGGGGAGGGGGGAGGGGGGCAGGGCCAGCGCGGGCACCCGGCAGGGAGTCCTCCTCTTCCACTTTCCAAGCCCCGGGCCGGGCTTCTGGCCAGATGGCCCTCGGGGTGCCCGGCTCCTGTCTCCCATCTTGCGGAGAGGGGAAGGCCGGTGCTCGAGCTCCCTCCTGGCCCCGGGCATTCGTTTAGTACCCGCCCCGAGCACGTGAAAGAAGGGGCCCCGCTGGGCTGAGGCAGATGGAGGGGGAGCCACGTGACCAGTCCCAGCTACCCGCAGGGCAGGCTGGATTTGAACTCGGGCCCTCCCAGCTCCGGGCCAGAGCTCTGGGCTGCGAGCGCCCCCCACTGCCCACCGGGGTGACCTCATCCTGGAGCTCAGTTTCCTCAGCCCTTTGGCCTCCACATTTTATCATCAGAGTTTTTCAAAATGGTGAACACGTGATTGTCTTTTTGCCTAAAATCCAGTTTAAAAAAAAAATGCACACGTGTCGAATTGATTGTGAGCGGGGCCACGGAGCAGATGGAGGGGGTGGCGGGCGGGGCACGGCGTGGGCATGGCCGTGGCACCGGCTGGCACCCCCCTGGGTTCATCGGTGCTCTCCTCTTCTCCCCCGCGCCCTGGCTCCCGCACTCCGGCCTCGGTCTGTGCAGAGGATTTCTCGAGACCCGCGCCCGCTCGTCCTCCACGTGGCAGAGTCCGCTTACAGGTTTGCCCTGGGCTCCGTTGCCGGAGGTCAGTCCTCAGTGAATGTTTACGTCCTGCTCCCCGCTCTCCCTCTCCCCCTCCCTTTGCCCCCCAGTCCCTTTTCCTTGGCTGTGTCTGGGAGGTAAAGCCCCGCGTGGGGGGGCCGGGCACCGGGGTCGGGCCAGGGGTGTGCCGGGGCGGAGCCGGCCGGCGTAGACGTCCCCCGCCCCCGCCCCCTCGGCGCGCCTTCACCTCTGCCCCGTTGCAGCGGTGGGGGCCACGGCCGTCTACCCGATCGACCTGGTGAAGACGCGGATGCAGAACCAGCGCTCCACGGGCTCCCTGGTGGGGGAGCTGATGTACAAGAACAGCTTCGACTGCTTCAAGAAGGTGCTGCGCTACGAGGGCTTCTTCGGGCTCTACAGAGGTCAGTGACCGCGCGCCCCTCCCCCACGGGAGCACCCCTCCCCCACGGGAGCGCCCAGTGCACCTCCCTTCCCCGTCGGGGTCTGTGTCCCTCATAGCAGAGGGGGCCTCGGCTCCCGGGCGCTCCCAGTACTGGGCGTTCAGCCCAGGCAAGAGGGGCCGCCTCCCGTGGGACGGAGGTCCTGGAGCGGAAGTCCCGCCTCCGGCCGCCCTTGCGCCCTCTGTAGAAGGGGGCGTTCCTCTCACTCTTCGAGGTTTGGGGAGCACTTCACACCCCCTAGGAGGCGGGGAGGCGCTATCGGCCCGACGTCTCACGCAAGCACTTATTAAGCGCCTCCTGTGTGCCGAGCACCGCGCCAAGATGAAGGCTGCCCTCGGGAGGCTCCCTCTCCGGTGGGGGAGGCGGCGGCCTGAGCTGACAAGTGGGAGGAGGGAGGAGAATGCTCCAACCGAGAGGGGAGGTGGAATCGGGGAGGGACTTGGGGGATGATGGACACCGAGGAGACGGGAGATTATGGGGGGAGGGTTAAGTGCAGCTGGACCGCAGGAGCGGGGAGGGAAGAGAGTCTGGGAAGAGAAGGGGCCCATGGGGGACCTTGGAGGAGAACCCCACGAGAGAGACGTCTGAGGAGAAGCAGCCATGAGGGAGACGTTACCCAAGCGTGGGACCTGGCACCAGACTGGCCGGGACCGCTGGTCAGCGAGGGGTCCGGGCCGGCCGGGAAGGGTCAGGAGCTGGGGCTCCTCCGGGCCTGCCCTGCTGACGACTGTGGGGCTCTCTAGGGCTCTCCGCGGCCTCACAAGCCTCTTCTCATGGGCTCCCCGTCCAGGACCTTGTCCAGCGGCCCAGCCACTTGCCAGGTGTCTGGGAGGCCCCTGCTCGGGCCGAGCACTGCTGCCCCCTGGTGCCCCCGGCTCTCCCTGCGCGGCCCGGGAGCTCGCTCCCCTGCAAACAAGGCGGCCGTTCATGGGCGAGGCCCCTCCCCCTCTTCAAAGGGCTTTTGATCTGCCCTCCTCTTATCTCCTGGAAGGCCTCTGACCCCGGCTGGTTGACGCCAGGACCGCCGCCCCCCCTCCCCCCCAGCTCAGCGCCCGCTCACTCCCCCGCCCCCGCCGTGCCCCCCCTCCCCTCCCCCCCCCACGTCAGCATCGGCCACAAAGGCTTCCCCAGGGGACGCCCGGAGCCCGTGAGAGTGCGGCCTCGGTGAGGGGCCAGGGATCCTGTCCTGAAGGGGAAGGAGAACCGAGCCGGCCCGGCCTCCCTCCCGACTGTCGCGGGCCGCCCAGAGCAGCTTGGCTACGGACAGTGGCTGGGGGCCACGGGGGCCCAAGGCTGGGGGGGAGGGGTAAGGCCGCCCACTGGTGTGACTGAGCTCTTGGCACTGGCCCGACAGGGACTTGGGGCTCGCAGACCTTTCTGGGTGGGCCCAGAAGCGAGAGGCCTTAGACCTGTTCCCCTGGGTTCCTCTGGCCAGGCTGGGGTCCGGTGTCCCCGCGCTGCCCCAGTGGTCGGTCGCTCCCTGTCTGAGGAGCGCCCGCTCTTGCTTCCTGGCCCTTAATAAAAGGCGGGGCTGCTTTTGCCCTGAGGCTCCGTGAGCCTCCGCCGCAGGGCACGGTTGTTGCGTCTGGCAGATTCCAGGGCTCCTCTGCCGAGCGGGGCGCTTTCCCCCGGTGAGGGACGGCTGCGGGGTCACTTTTGGCGAATGTCCGCGCGTGCCGGCCCGCTTCCCGTCGGACGTTCCGGATCTCGGACCCCGGCCCGCCTGATCCCTCCCTCGGAGCCCGGGACTTTGCGGTTACGAGAACCGCTGGGTGCCGGGGGAAACGCGGAACTTGGTGGGCTCATCCTCACCGGCGACGGGACCTAGAACGGCCTCGGGAGGGGAAGCGGGAGGGGGGGGGTTGGCAGGAGGGCAGGGACAAAGTAGTTGCCCATTAACTGCAGAGGGGCTAAAACCCGCGGCGCGCAAATGAAACTTCACCCACGGTGCCGGGAGACGAGGCCCTGAGGGACCTCGGAGAAGGGAGGGGACCCCGGGGCGGGGCCAAGCCCAGGGAGCGCAGCCGGGGGTGGGGCCGCCGGGCCTTTCTCCGAGGCGGGACTGACTTTTTCCTTCTGCTTCCCTCCCTTTTTAAAATTAAATGCTGTTGGTTATCCAGGACCTGGAGGGAAGAGCCCCCGAGAAAGGGGGGGCCGGGTCCGAGCCCCTTCTTGGAAAAGAACAGCATCTTCCCTCTTGCTGTAGTTGTGCGGCCCCTGTGCCCCTCCGCGCATGCGCTCCCTCGCCCCCTCGCTCGCTCGCTCTCACGCGTCGCCCTTTCGTAAAGTCCAAGGCCGGTCGGGAGCTCCCCTTCGGAGCGGCCGATGCCAGGTTCCGGCCGTCCCCGACTTTCTGCCGGACCATTCGCGGGTTCTCCCACTGTCCAATCCGGGCTTGTTGGCCCAGGCACCTTGGAGGCCACACCCTTCCCGGTGCCGGCCCGGAGGCCGTGGTCTTTGCTGGACGCTCCCTGGCCTGTGGGCCTTCTCTGGGGGGTCCTTGGGCCTGGGGCTGAGGGGCTGCCAGGGCTCCCGCCAGTGCCCCCCTCCCAGCCAGCTCGGCCGCTGGCTTCCTTCCTGACCGCCCCTTGCTCTTTGGCCCGCAGGTCTCTTGCCGCAGTTGTTGGGGGTGGCCCCGGAGAAGGCCATCAAGCTCACGGTGAGTGTGCGGGAGGCGGCCCCCCGGGCGCGGGGCGGGGCTGTGGGGGGCTGCTCACGGTCCCTCTTGTCTTTCAGGTCAACGACTTTATCCGGGACAAGTTCGAGCACAAAGACGGCTCCATCCCCCTGTTAGGGGAGATCATTGCCGGCGGCTGCGTAAGTACCCTGCGGGCCGCTCCTTCCCCAACTCCTTCCCCGTGTTTGGGCGCCCGGAGCGGGCGCCTGCATGTGCTTTGGGCCTGGGCGGGGCTCACCGCGTGCTGCGTCCCAGGTGCCCGCCCCCAGGAGACGGGGTCCATGAGACGAGGTCAGGCGCCCCCTCCCCCGTGCCGGTGTGGAGGGGACGCCCAGGCCAGACCGAGCTTCTGTGGCCGCTGGGAAGGGACTGCAGGGGGGCTGCCAGAGGGGGCGCGGGCCGTGGCCTTGAGGTGCCCCGAGGGAGCGCCCTCTCTGAGCTCGGGCAGGGCTGCCCCTCCATCCTGGCGGGGAGCTGAGCCCCTTGTTCAGCCGCGCTCCCCCCCCCCCCCAGGAGAGGCCAGCGCTTGGGCCAGGGGCCAGTCCTGGCCTGATGGGGGCCAGCAGCGCCCCGTGATGGAAGGTGGCCCCCACCTCATCCGAGGCTCTGGAAACAAAGCCCCCCCTCCCCAACGCATTCCCCCCTCCCGGTCTAGTCTGTGGCGGGGGAAGAGGGACGACGGTCCCGCTCTCTCCCAGATGCCCGAGATGTGGGGTCCGTAAGCCATCAAGCGGTGCCCAGGGTAGCCGGCTCTGAGTGCGTCTCCTGGCCAGACAGAGGGGAGAGGTCCCAGCAGCCTCCCAAAGCCGGGGCATGAGCAGCCGCCCCCGCCACCATTGAAGTGCCAGCCCAGGACGCGGGCGGCTCGGGCCCTCCGGGATCCATGGCCCTCCTCGCCGTGGGGAGCACCCGGGGGCCCCTCGGAGGGCCTTGAGCCACCGAATGGTGCCCGCAGCCCCTTCCCTGCCTTCTCAGAAGCTGGCCGGGCCCTCGTCGTCCCCCAGGACCCCCAAGCTGGCTTGGAGCCCCTTCCCGAAGCCCTCGATGGGAGTCTTGCGGCCGGGAGCCCCCTGGACCACTGACTCCTCATCGGGCGCTGGGGGCCGGCCGGCCGCGGAGAGCGGCTCGCGTTGTGCCTGGAGCTGCGCTGTAACCTGGGCCCTGCTGGGACTGGGCCCCCTCCTCTGCTCCTGGCACTCGCTCAGGCTCCAAGGCCGAGTGCGTTCGATCGAGCGTAATTCAGACACGGAGAGCCGCGTTCCTCGTGCACGTTCGCCGACTCTGAGCTTGCCGCCGGCCGCGCGCCTCCAGAAGATGGCGTTTGCCTTCCTGGCACGTTGGACGCGGGCCCGGGCGCTTTCGGCGAGGGCGGACCCAGAGCCCGCGGTGGCTCGCTCTGAGGTGCGCCCCCTCCCCCCGAGCCCCAGAAAGGCGGCATCTTCCTCCGGTCAGACGTCTGAAGGAAGCTCTTCTTTCCTCGGGAAGGGCCCGTTCGTGCCCGCGGCGGTGACTGGGGGCCCGGCCCCAAGTTTGGCCTCAGCTCTGGGCGGTGCCGAGGTCCCAGGGGACACGTGCTCGATGAAAAGTGCAGCTTGTCCCGTTCCTCACTGGGCGCCCGCTGCTGCCGGAGTTGGTGAAGAGCCGGAGGAAGCGCCCACGCGGGCCCGTTCTCACCTGTCGGCTGAGGCGGCAAAGGCAGATGCTCCGTACTGGGAGAAGAGCTGCTGGAGTCGGCGCAGCCGGTCACGGCGATGGAGCAGGCGCGGTGATGGCGCAGTGATGGCGCAGCCGGTCACGGCGATGGAGCAGGCGTGGTGATGGCGCAGCCGGTCACAGCGATGGCCCAGTCCGGTCTCGGCGGTGGAGCGGGCCCTCCCTGCAGCAGCAGCCATGGCGTCGGCTCAGGCCCTCCCTGGGACAGCAGGCGACCTTCCTTCCATCCCCCCCCCCCCATTCTGGGACTGCCTTCTCCGCTTTTCTTGCTTGGAGGAACCCGGTTCTCCCGGGCAGTCGGGGGCTTCCATCTTCCTCGCGGCCCCCGGGGAGCCGTCCCTGCAGCCTGGAAGCTCCTGGTCCATGAAGGAGCTTTGTGGAGTCCTCAGGTCGCGGCGGGAGGCCCCGCGAAGCTTCTGCTCCCGCCTCGGTCCGTGGGCCCTCCCCCCCAGGCTCCTTGCTGGACAGACCCTCTTCCCGTCGCCCTCGGTCCTGCTCGGGCCGCGTCGGGACTTTCCCCGCAGGCTCCGGGGGCTGGGCGCCCCCTGGGAGGGAAGGCCCCGGGGAGTCGCTGCTCGCCGGGGGGAGGGGGGACCCTGCTCGTGGCCGCTCCGTGGGAGACGGTGCGATGGCGCTGGGGGGGATGATGGGAAGCTGCCGGCCCCACTGGAGCTGGAGACAGCACCGGGCGAGCGTCCTTGATCCGTCCTCGGGGAGGCCGAAGGGGGCCAGGGTTACCCGGAAGCGGTTCCACTCGTTGATGTCATGGTGACCTCTGGGAGGAGGAGCCGAGGGAGGCCCCGGGCCCTTCTTTCTGGCGCTTTTCCTTGAGGGCGGGCTTTCTGCCTCCGTCTCCCGGCTCGGGGCCTGGCATGCATGTGGTAGTTGAGAAGGGTCCCTCCCAAAGGCCCCAGCGGGGCCTCCCGCACTCAGGCAGGCGAGGTCGCCCCCGTGGCCGCCCCTTCCCCCGAAGGCTGTGAACCGCCCCGGACCCCCGAGTCTCCACCCGTGCCCCGGACCCCCCGGTCTCCACCCGTGCCCCGGACCCCCCGGGTCTCCACCCGTGCCCCAGGGAGGTGGCCGGGGCGGCCTCGGCTCCCGGGGCCGGCGCCATCTTGAATTGGCTGCAACTCGGGGGGCTCGTCCTAGCGCCGGATCGCTCCCCTGCTCCCGGTGGTGCCGTGGGAGGGGCCGCGACATCACAGTGCCCCCCCTGCCTCTGGCTCCTACCCGGCCGGGCCACATCCTCGGGCCGTGCAGAGACGGCTCCGGGAGCTGGGAATCCCGGGCAGCCACATGCCCCCCATCAGCCCCCCCCCGGCAGAAGTTAGAGCGAACTGCAAGAAGCCACACTTTCTGCTTCCTGGGAGCCTCTCCCTTCCCCCTCTCTCCCCCCTCCCTGCCCCCACCTCCGCCCCCGATGCTTGTAACCCGGCCGCCTCCTCTGTGATTCCGTGGGTGCCGAGTGAGCGTGGGGGGGGGGCTCTACCCGGGCTGTGACCTCTGCCCCTCCCCTCCCCCGTCCTCTGGGCTCCCTCTGCTCAAGGTTTCCCTCTGACTTCCAGGCTGGAGGCTCACAGGTGATCTTCACCAACCCGCTGGAGATCGTCAAGATCCGCCTGCAGGTGGCGGGAGAGATCACCACCGGCCCCCGCGTCAGCGCGCTCTCCGTGCTCCGGGACCTGGGCTTCTTCGGGATCTATAAGGTAACTCTCGGGCCGGCCAGCAGGGGGCGCCACAGGCATCCTACAAGCGGGGGGTGGGGGTGGGGGTGGGGGGGTGGAGGAGCCGTGGGGGGGGGGGCGCAGAGGGCGTCCTGCAGGTCCAAAGCTGGGGTCCCGTCCTCACCCCGAGCCAGCCCCGGGGCGCCCCCTCCCTGGGCAGTGCGCACTTAGGAAGCGCCTGCTGTGTACGGGCCTGGCCCCGGGGCGCCCCCTCCGTGGGCAGTGCGCACTTAGGAAGCACCTGCTGTGTACGGGCCCTGCCCCGGGGCGCCCCCTCCCTGGGCAGTGCGCACTTAGGAAGCGCCTGCTGTGTACGGGCCCTGCCCCGGGGAGCTCCCAACCTGGCCGGTGGAGGGGCAGGAGGTGGGGGCCGGTGACCCCGGGAAGGTCGGGATTGGGAGGAGGATGGACACCATCTTGGTAAAGGTCGGAGGTCGGCTGGCTCTCGGGGTCCAGTTGGAGCGCGCGGGTGGGGGCAGGAACATCCCCTGGAGACACTTGTTGGATCCAGGGCAGCCGAGGGGCCGGGTCATCCCCAGAGACATTAAAGCGGGAGGGCGGGGCTCGGGGATGGTGTTGGAGGAGGGGGCGAGGAGCCAGCCAGCGGGGGAGGGGCTGGTCCTCAGGGGGAGAAAGGGCGGGAGAAAGGCCCCCTCGGGTAAGGTGGGGGGGCACCCAGGGTTAAAGCCAGAGGAATGCTCCGACTCGGTGGCTCCGGGCGCGCCCAGTAAATCCCCCCAGGGGGCCTCAGTCACCGGGCGGACGAGGTGCGCCCCGGCCCGCTGGCTCCCTTCCCCGGCCAGACAATGTGCATTCACCGCGGGAGGCCGGCCCGGCCCCGGCCCCCAGACCTGCCGGCTCCTCACGCCGCCCGACACAGAGGTGCCTTTGTGAGACTAATTACCCTTCCCTGCATCCCGGCAGAGCCGGGGGGCCGGCCCGGTGGGGGCTCGCAGGCAGGGAGGGGGGCGGGGCCGGGGGAGCCTCCAACCACCCCAGGGAGCCCCTTCCCACCTCCGAGGGGGCTCCCCCCCCCGCCCCCCAGCTCCATTGTCCCGCCGGCCCCGGGGCCGCACCAGGCAGAGATGGGCAGGAGTCGGGGGTCTCGAGCCCAGGACGGAGATGGCGGCTGCCCCTCCCCCCCCCCAGGGGCCTCCCCAGCGACACCCCCGGCTCAGGGCAAGGCCTGCGGCCTCACCGGGCTCTCCCCCCAGGGCGCCAAGGCCTGCTTTCTGCGGGACATCCCCTTCTCCGCCATCTACTTCCCCTGCTACGCCCACGTGAAGGCCTCCTTTGCCCACGGGGACGGGCACGTCAGCCCCGGCAGCCTCCTCCTGGCGGGCGCCATCGCCGGTGAGTGTCCCCACCCCTGGCAGGAGGAGCCCCGGGGGGCCTCCAGGGAGGGGGGCACAAGGGAGAGCACAGGGGGATACGGGGGGCATGAGGGGGAGTGTGGGGGAGCACGAGGGGGAGGGGGGCATGGGGGGCACGAGGGGGAGGGGGGCACGAGGGGAGCATGGGGGGATATGGGGGGGCACGAGGGGGAACACGGGGCCAAGTGTGTGAGGGGGAGCACGGGGGAGGATACGGGGAATGAGGGGCTGAGTGTGCACTTGGCCATGTGCAGGCTCCCGGGCACTTCTCTGAGAGTCCAGCCCGGGCCCACTCGGTGATGAGCCCCCTCCCCATCTCCCCACTCGGTGATGAGCCCCCTCCCCATCTCCCCACTCCTGGCTGGGCTTGCAGCTTGGTTTGGGGGTGGGGCCCTGCAGGGAGTCCTGGGGGCTAGCCTGCCCCCTTCTGGGGGTGTCGGGGAGGCCCATTGCCCCCCGGGGCATCCGTGCTGAGCGCCCTGCTGGTCCCCCAGGCATGCCGGCCGCGTCCTTGGTGACCCCCGCGGACGTGATCAAGACCAGGCTGCAGGTAGCGGCCCGGACGGGCCAGACCACCTACAGCGGAGTCATCGACTGCTTCCAGAAGATCCTGAGAGAAGAGGGCCCCCGGGCGCTGTGGAAGGGCACGGGGGGTACGTGGGAGTGAGGGGGCGGGGCAGGGGGCGGGGTACCTGGGAGCTCGGGCCGGGGGCTGACCTCAGCCCGCTCTCCCCCTCCCTCGCCAGCCCGCGTGTTCCGCTCCTCGCCCCAGTTCGGCGTGACGCTGCTGACCTACGAGCTGCTGCAGCGCTGGCTCTACGTGGACTTCGGGGGCCCGTGAGTACGGGGAAGGGGGGGCGGGCTCCCCGGGCGGCCCCCAGGGTCTCACCCGCCTCTGTCCTTTCAGAAAACTGGCCCCGCCCGAGCCCATCGTCACCTCGCCCCACGTGGCCCGCCTGGGCGTCCCCAACGCCGACCACGTCGGGGGCTACAGGCTGGCCGTGGCCACCTTCGCCGGCATCGAGAACAAGTTCGGACTTTACCTGCCTCGCTTCAAGCCGTCCACGCCCATCCCCTAGCTCCCTGGGCGCGCTGACCCGGCCGGCTGGGGCAGCCCCCTCCCCGTTCCCCTCGAGGGCGGGGCTTTTTATCATGATCGTCCCGTGCAATCATTTGGGGTTTGTGCTTCCTTAACCAGATCACGGCGAGATTGCCGCGAGATTCCTTCGGGGGGCCCGAGGGAGCGGGGGCGGCGCCGCGGGGGGCGGACACCTCGGCAGCGGCTCCCGGCTGGCAGCGCCCCCCCCGCGGCCCCGGCTCCCGATCAGGGAGCGCTGACGGGAAACACGTGGGCAACGCAAACCACACTGACCCCGCCCTCCCCTCCCCTCCCCCTCCCCCGCGCGGCCACGGCCCCGCCCCTCCCTGGACCCCGAATCATGGATAACGGTCTCCGATTCCTCGTGCCTTGAGCCGCGTTCGTCGGGCTGCGTATTTATTTCTGGAGAGAGAAATAAAGCCTCTGAACAGCCGCGGGCTCCGCCTCTGCTTTGGCCCGGCCGGGGTCTCGGGGCGGGGGAGGGGCTGCGGGCCGAGGGCACAGATGGTCAGCGACAACAGTGCGGTTTCTGCCCGACAGCATCTGACTGCGAGGGGTCAGGGCGAGGCGGCCGCGAGCTGTGGGGTCGCTCTGTCCCAAGAAGTGGGGCGGGGCTTAGAGAAGTGACGGTCTCAGGGTCAGGGTTTGTGAAGGGGCAGAGCCAGGCTGGGGCCCAGTGGTTCCTTCCCAGCTCCAGGCAGCGTGGCGCACCGACTTCCTACACGACCCTCGTCAGGAGCCCCCGTGCCCTCTGCCCCCCGTGCCCTCTGCCCCCGCGCCCTCTGCCCCCGTGCCCTCTGCCCCCGTGCCCTCTGCCCCTGCGCCCTCTGCCCCCACGCCCTCTGCCCCCGTGCCCTCTGCCCCCATTTTTGGGAATCCTCCTGCTCTGTGTGCTGGATGGGCCTCCCTTTGTTCCAGAAGAGGAACCTAAGCCTCCCCCTGAGTCTCTGGGGTCTCCCTCCAAAGAGAAGTTAAGGTGTCGTTTCTTCAGACACGTCCCGTTGGGGGCCACGGCCTGGGCGGAGGGCAGGCGGGGGCCTTGCTGCTTACTGACCCCCCGGAGGCCGTGCCCCCCCCTCCCCGAGGGCAGCCCCCATCGGGAGAAGGTGCAGGGAAGCTGACGGCCGCTAGGAGGCACCCGGCCACCCCTGCAGGTGCCTCCCAATAGCCTCCTAAGGCCGGCCAGGCTTGAAGTTTGTGGCCCCTGGGCCTTGGGTGAGCAGGAAAGGGCCCCCTCCCCCACGAAAGGGAATTTAATTTTACTTGGGAAACCCTAGAAATGCCGCTCAGGCGGCTGGAGCCCAGCTAAGGTCATACAGAGGGGGTCAGGCTCCCCAGGACTGGAGAAGCTCATTGACCAAAATGGTGTGGGACAGCCAACCCCTGCCTGCCAGTCCCCGGCTAGTCACACCCTGGAGAGCAGCATGGCAAATGCTCTGGCACCCAGGGGCTCTAGAACCCAGAGACTCTAGAACCTAAAGGCTCTGTGACCCAAGGGCTCCAGGACCCAAAGGCTCTAGAACCCAAATGCTCTGGCACCCAGAGACTCTAGAACCTAAAGGCTCTGTGACCCAAGGGCTCCAGGACCCAAAGACTCTAGAACCCGAGGGCTCTAGAACACAAAGGCTCTGGGACCCCAAAGGCTCTAGAACCCTTGGACTACGGCCATCCAAGTGGGAGCCCAGCCCTACAGGGAGCCAGCCTGGAGGAGGGGGCCGGCGCGTGAATGACAACTGGAGCCACAGAACTGGGGTTGAATATTTTATTGACAATTCCGGGCCGTTGGGGAGCCCCAGCTTCTGCCAGGCTCTGCTCAGGCGCCCGATACCCGGCAATACTGGGAGGGAGCCTGTGGGGACTCGGCCTCAGACTGGGAGGCCTCGGGCCCCTGGAGGAAGCTCCGCTGAGGCAGGAGGGGGCCGGAGGGGGGAGGGGCTCCTTAGGCTCCGTTCTAGCTCTCGAGCACGCGCCTTACCCCTCCCCCCAATAAATAAGGAGCAGCGCGGGCAGAAAGCGCATTTCTAGGCGCCCGAAGCAGCGAAAAGGCAACCGGGAGGTCCCCGAAGGGCTGGGCTCCCCCTGCCGCGCTCGGGCTTGGGGGACACAAGCAGCAAGGGCGGAAAGGCTCTGGCGGAGCGCGCGAGGCGAGGGGGGGCGGGGAGCACACGAAGCAAGCCGCGAGAGCGCCCCGAGCCGCGGGAGGGGCGGGCGCGGCCCCACGGGGCCCTAGGCCGCCAGCTCCGCCGCTCCCTCCTCCTCGCTGTCCGCGCGGTTGGCCCGGATCTCCACCAGCGTCCGAGCAAATCGAGTCCACTCGTCGTTGTGAGGAACGGCCAGCTGGGGGGAGAGAGGGGGAGAGGTGTTAAAGGGGCGGGGCCGCCTCCCCCGCGAGCTCGTGCACCCGCCCGGGGCTTCCGAGAGCCGCGACTCCGACGGCAGCGTCTCCTTCAGACTGGGGGGGCCGCATCCGGCCTGGGTCCCCGAGGGGTTTCTAAAGGGCATGCCAGCCCCTCTCTAAAGCCTCAGAGCACCAGGGGGCCTCCCTCTGGACGGCACTGCCTGGGGGGGCGCGGCTTCCCTCTGGACGGCACTGCCCTGGGAGGGCCTGGTGGGCACTACCCTGGCCTGGGGCTCCAGGTCTCATTGCCCAAGTCCCAGTCAGCCTTGGCCTGCTGTCCCTCCTCCCGCATCAGCCTCTCCCCTCCTCCCCCCTCGTTCTCTTCTCCCCTCCTCCCCCCTTTTCCCTCTCCCCCCTCCTCTCCCCTTCCTCTTCACCCCTCCCCCTCTTTCTCTCCCCCCCCCTTCTCAGTTTGGTCCATTGCGTCCACAAAATTCTGAGAGACTCAGAGAGACAGAGAAGAAACAGAGGCGGGGGAGAGAGAGAACAGAGACAAAGACCCAAGAGCAGGGGACACAAGCCGCCCTCGGAAACCAGGACTCGCTCTTTCCCTTGAGGGAGCCCCACAAGGAACGGCTCCAGATCTTGTGCCAGTATTTGGAAAAGAGCCAGGCCGGCGGCCTCCAAGCCCGCTTCCATGGAAGTCTGCCCTGGGCTCATCCCGGGCACTGTGGCTCCCCACCCCGAGATTTCTAAGGAAAACCCAGACCGGAAGCTGGGGGGGGACCCCCCCCTCTGTCTTTTCCCCACCGGCAGCTCCCGAAGGCAGCGGGCAAAACCCGGCAAAGGCCACGCCCACATTGGGCAAACCTGTGTCTCCGGGATCTGGGGGGGGGGGGGCAGCTTTTAGAACTGACCGTGGAGCCCGGGACAGAACAAGCAGCGTCTCGGGAAGTGCCTCGGGCTTGTCTTTGGCCCCCCTTACCTGGGTCCGGCCACGGGCCCAGCCTCCCTTTCTATCCTGGTGCAAACCCACTGGGGCAGTGAATGACGGGCTCCTCTCCTGGGCCCAACTCTCTGTAGCCGGCTCTAGCCCCGTTTCCCACAATTCCCCATTCTTCTCTTCAATTTGAGAGACGGCGCTCAAGGAACGAGGCCCAGAAGCCAAGGCTGACCAAAGGGCGGAGGAGGCTGGAGTCCGGGTTCTGGGAAGAGGCGGCTGAGATCTAATCCAGGCCCGAGGGGGAGCCAGACAGCCCAGCTCTGGAGCTCAGGACCCGGCAGCCTCAGGACGGCAGGTTCAGGGTCCGGGGCCCCCCAGCTCCCCCCGCAACCTCACCCACGGCACACACAGCCGGGAGCTGGGAACAGGCCTGTTCCAGCCAGCGGGGAACGCCGGGCTTCCCTTCTCGGAGAACTTGGGGCTTCCCTTCTCGGAGAACTCGGGGCTTCCCTTCTCAGAGAACTCGGGGCTTCTCGGAGAACTTGGGGCTTCTCTTCTTGGAGAACTCGGGGCTTCTCGGAGAACTCGGGGCTTCTCGGAGAACTCGGGGCTTCCCTTCTCGGAGAACTCGGGGCTTCCCTTCTCGGAGAACTCGGGGCTTCCCTTCTCGGAGAACTCGGGGCTTCTCGGAGAACTCGGGGCTTCCCTTCTCGGAGAACTCGGGGCTTCCCTTCTCAGAGAACTCGGGGCTTCTCGGAGAACTCGGGGCTTCCCTTCTCGGAGAACTCGGGGCTTCCCTTCTCGGAGAACTCGGGGCTTCCCTTCTCGGAGAACTCGGGGCTTCTCTTCTCGGAGAACTCGGGGCTTCCCTTCTCGGAGAACTCGGGGCTTCCCTTCTCAGAGAACTCGGGGCTTCCCTTCTCAGAGAACTCAGGGCTTCTCGGAGAACTCGGGGCTTCCCTTCTCGGAGAACTCGGGGCTTCCCTTCTCGGAGAACTCGGGGCTTCCTGGAGAACTCGGGGCTTTTCTTCTCGGAGAACTCGGGGCTTTTCTTCTCGGAGAACTCGGGGCTTCTCTTCTCGGAGAACTCGGGGCTTCCCTTCTCAGAGAACTCGGGGCTTCCCTTCTCAGAGAACTCGGGGCTTTTCTTCTCGGAGAACTCGGGGCTTCTCTTCTCGGAGAACTCGGGGCTTCTCTTCTCGGAGAACTCGGGGCTTTTCTTCTCGGAGAACTCGGGGCTTCTCTTCTCGGAGAACTCGGGGCTTCCCTTCTCAGAGAACTCGGGGCTTCCCTTCTCGGAGAACTCGGGGCTTCCCTTCTCGGAGAACTCGGGGCTTCCCTTCTCGGAGAACTCGGGGCCTCTCGGAGAACCTGGGGCTTCCCTTCTCAGAGAACTCGGGGCTTCTCGGAGAACTTGGGGCTTCTCGGAGAACTCGGGGCCTCCCTTCTGAGCACGGCTGTGTTCTGATTCTCAGTGTAAGATGCAGAGTAAGAGACTGTCAGTGGGCAGGGCTCCCCTGAGGTTCCCGGCATGGCACTAATTATTTGAAATTAGGCCCAGAAATGACTCTCCGGGAGGCAAAGGATCCAGAGAGGTCACTGGGCAGGCCTGTCGGGCCATCAGTCCTTTATTAAGCACTTACTGTGTTCCTGGCACTGCACCCAAAGCCAGAGAATAAATGAGGTGGCGTGATTTGGGTGGGAGGGTCCTGGGTGCGGTGGAGGGGGGCACTGAGCCCAAGGTCAGGGAGAGCTGGATCCAGACCTGGAGGATGGGGGAGGTCGGAGACAAAGTCTACACGCGGTGGGAAGGGGGAGCCCTCAAACCGAAGGTGGCCCACGCTGGGGAGAAGGGGGGCGTTTAACCAGCGAATTTGATTTAAAAAGTTGGGTCTGAAGCAGCCTGTCTGTGTGACGTGGCCCTGCCATGAATCCAAGCCCCCGGTCCGGGGCTGGGCGACGAGGATGGCTTCCCAGGGGAGACCCAGGGCCATCGGGAGCCGCCGCGCGCTGCCCACCTCCAGAAGCCGGGGTTCCCAGCACGGCCCCCGCAGCCCAGCCGGGACAGCGCGCCCGGGGCCACCCATGCTGGGACAATGACCCAGCCCGCCATTGCTCACCTGCTTTTCCCAACAAACCCTCCCTGCTCCCCCCTCGTCCACAGCAGTCAGCGGGAGCCCGAGTCTCCCACTGCTCCATCGCGGGGTCTCTAGAGACTCCGACCAGCCCTCCCATCTGGGAAACAGCCGTCCGCGGGCTCCTCGGACCGGACGAACGATCGCTCGGCAGGAAGGGCTCAAACTCCTCCCGCCGAGGCCGGAATCTGCCTGGAGAGGCCGAGGAGACGAGCTGCGCCCAGTCCTTCCTGTGGCCGTCGAGGCTCCTCTGGTCACGGACAAGGAAACTGAGGCAGAAGTCGCTTGACCTTGTACTTGAGGAACAAGACCATGAACGTCAAGGAGCTGTCTCTCGTTTGCTTTTCTGAGGTTTATGCATGGGAGGTCACAGGGTGTCCGGCTGGCAGGGACCTTGGGGGCAGGGAACGCTTCCTCCCGGAGGGGAGGCCACTCTGGCTGGGCCGGCTCATCCGACGGAGCCCTTGTCCCGGGAGCTCTCCTCCCCCGCCCTGCCCTCCGTCGGGCCGGTCAGAGTGGCCCCCCAAGGGCCAAAGCGGGGCAGCGGAACTAAGAGATGGGGACGGTGCGTTAAGCGGTGCTGAAGGCTGGGAGAGGGCCTCGGCCTGAGGGGGCACAGCAACCCTGCCCGGGTCAAGGCCGACTCTCCTCCTGTTCTGGGCTGGTTCCCAAGATGGCACAAGGGATGCCCCCCAAGGTAATGGGGGGAGCAGTCAGAGAGCTCTTGGGATTGAGAGCTGAGATCCGGCCTCTCCTCCGCTTCTTCCTCCTTCTCTTCTTCCTTCTCTTCCTCCTTTTTCCTCTTCTTCCTTTTCCTTTCCTCTTCCTCCTTCCCCTTCTCTTCCTTCTCCCCCCTTCTGCATCTGCTTTCCCTCCTCCTCTTCCTCTTCCTGTTTCCCCTCCTCCCCCCTCGCTTCCTCTCTGCTGCCTCGGGAGACCTCAGGGGATCGCAGAGTCAGGGCCAGAAGGGGGCCCAGAGGGGGCCTGGGACAGGCCCGAGGCTTTGTGTCCCTCGGGGAGACGCCCCTCCCCCGCAGGGAGGCCCGGCAGCCAAGGCGCCCCCCCCTGGGCCTGAGCGCTGAGCCCCAAGGCAAGGAGGTGCGCGCGGGACGGGAGACTGGCGGGAGCCCGGGGCCTGAGTCTGGGAAGGGGGCCCCCTACAGGCCACATGGAGGTCTGTGAGCCGGCGCAGCGAGGGGCAGGTCCTTCATATCCCCCCGGGGGGGGGCGCCCTCCGGTGCACTTTTCAGCAGGGAACAAGGCTCTCCTGCGCGCGGGAGGGTCTCCGAGGCCGCCCTCCTTTCCCCAGATTTGCCATCCGGTCAGGAGGACCCGGCAATCGCGAGGGGAAAGTCCACACTAACCGCTGCGGGGAAGGCCAGCCTTCCTGGAGGACCTGTCCCTGCGCCCCCCCCTCCCGGCGCTGTGGGGACTTCCTTGCTGCCCCTGCCCCGCCTCGGCTCTGGGAGGAAGTCCGGTGTGAGAGGGCGCTCTGGGGTCAGCGGGCACGTGCGCGCGGGCGCCGCGCTGGGCACCCACACGTGTGGATGCGGGTCCGCAAGCACGATCCCTGCGAGCCCGGGCCCACGGGTGCGCATTAACAGGTCACGGGGCGCTGTGGGCTCGTAGGACACGTGTGGGCCCGTCCGCCCGCACACGCCTTGGGCCCCGAACGCTCGTCCCTCCCAAAGGACCCAGGAGCCGCCTCGGGTGCCGGCCGGGCTTTCTTGGGCACTTCCGCTTGCCCCCCACGGCCCCCTTAAAGCGGATCCACGTGAGAGAAGTGCGTGTAGAAACACGCACGCGTGTGGAGCCCCGCCCCCGTTTTGTGCTTTGCCGGCTTGGTGCAGTAAGGGTTAACGTCTTAAAATCCTCCCAAGCCGAGAACAGCAGCGGCCCAAGGCCTGCGGGCCTGGGAGCCGAGGTGCGGGGGGGGGGGGCGGCCTGGGAGACGAGATGCGGGGGAGGGGGAGGGGCCTGGGAGCCGAGGTGCGGGGAGGTGGGGGGGGGGCCTGGGAGACGAGGTGCGGGGGAGGGGGAGGGGCCTGGGAGCCGAGGTGCGGGGGAGGGGGAGGGGCTGGGAGCCGAGGTGCGGGGAGGTGGGGGGGGGGCCTGGGAGACGAGGTGCGGGGGGGAGGGGGAGGGGCCTGGGAGCCGAGGTGCGGGGAGGTGGGGGGGGGGCCTGGGAGACGAGGTGCGGGGGAGGGGGAGGGGCCTGGGAGCCGAGGTGCGGGGAGGTGGGGGGGGGGCCTGGGAGCCGAGGTGCGGGGGAGGGGGAGGGGCTGGGAGCCGAGGTGCGGGGAGGTGGGGGGGGGGCCTGGGAGACGAGGTGCGGGGGAGGGGGGCCCGCGCGCGAGCCTGCGGCTGCGGGACCGGGCGGCTCTGCCCCCCTTCCCGCGAAGCAGGGGGACCGCTAACGATCTGGCGGCCTGACAGCCTCGGCCTGCCGCACCCTGCCCGCCCACGGCCCCAGGAGTCCCAGGAGCGCCCGCGGCCTCGGCTCGGCGTCGCTCTGTCTGGGAGAGCCGCGTGCAGAAACTGCTCGCCAGCAGAGGCCGCCCTGGAGCTCGGGCGGCGAGAGGGGGAGTGGGGGTGGGGCGGCGCTGCCCGGGGCCGGGGCTCGCTGCGTTGGGCTCCGCACACGTGCCCAGGAGGGGTCTAGAGGCTGCCTCCCGACACACACCCACCCCCACCCCCACCCCATAGAGGGGCTAGAAGCCCGGCCGAGTGGGAGCCCACTACGGAGGGCCGCAGCCCGCTCTCCTGCCCCCTTCCCTCCCTGCCTCATCAGGCAGACCCTCGGGGGTCTCCGACCCCGTTTACAGCGGACACGCTCCTGACCAGAAATCTGGGGCCCCAGCTTGGGCAGGGGGGATGTTCTGCCGCCCAGAAGCCTTCCTGGGGGGTGGGGGCTCCCTTCCTGGGGAGCTCTCCCCAGAGCGGCCCTGACCATCAGCTCTCCCAGCTCGGCCGCGGAAGCGCTGGGGGGGAGGGGAGGGGCGGGCGGGTAAGGGAGGACCGGCACAACGGGGACTCTCAAGCACCGGCGAGTAAGACACTCTCAGATGAACAACCTGCTCCCCTGTTAAAGTCGCTTCCCAGCGCCCCCAAACCCTCTGGGAGGGGACAGCAAGAAGCCGGCAGCCAGCCAGGGGGCCGGGGCTTTCTCGGGGATCAGGGAGCCCCCTTCTTCGGTGGCTCCAAGCAAGCCCGCGCAGAAGGGGGGGTAGAGACCCCGGAAAGCGTGTGGGAGGGGGAGTTCACTGAGGAAAGTGCAGCTGGCCGCTCCCTCGCTCCCGCTTCTCTGCAGGGAGAGGGCCGGGAAAAGCGGGGAGGGGGGCACGCGAGAGCCAGAGCCGTCCCTCCTCCTCCCGAGACGGGCGCCGCCACCTTCGCTTTTCTGCCAACCGGGATCTGGCGGCCACTGCCCGGATGCCGAGCCCACAAACACGGAAATGTGCCTGCTGAACCCTGGAAACCATTGCCCACTCCCCGCGGGTTGGGGCCGAAGGGAGCTGCTCTCCCAACAGGTCTCCCCGCCTCTCCGTGACCCCGCCCCCGCCGCAAGTGGCCGGAGAAGCCCCATCGTGGCGGGGGCGAGGATAGGGGTCAGTCCCGGCACGGACGGGGCAGCCCCCCCCCCAAGGGAGCACCGGCCACTCCCAAGCAACATTGAAAAAGCCCCTGCCCTCCTTCCTTCTCCAGGGGGACAGTGGCCGCCCCCACTGAGAGGCGCTCAGCGCGGGGGGCGGGGCTTTGGGCTTGAGGAGACCTGGCTGCGTGACCCGGACGTCACTTTACCTCAGACACGGACTGACGTTGGGACTGGACACATCCTTTCCGCTCCGTCAGCTGCCAGCCTTGGGCCCTTTTCGGCCGCAGTTTCCCCGTCAGTCGGACTTGCCGGTCCCTCCCGCACAACGAGCCTCCCGCTCTACAAGCCATTAAGCGCTTTGTCCTTGGGCACGCGACCGTAGAACCCTGTGCCCCGCCGCTGGCCAAAATGGAGTCCGGGCCGGGGAGGCGGCTCCCCCACCCCTCCAAGCCGCCCGGGCACATGAAGTGTCTGTCCCCTTCCGGGCCAGGCGGCCGGGCTCGGGCCTTGGCTTTGTTAAAAATCCATTTTGAATTAAGATTTCCCTTGAATTCACCATCATCCAAAGTCCTTCAGATGCCATGAAAAAAGCCCGAGAGCTGGTGCCCCTCCCAGCGCCCGCCCGGGCTGCCCCGAGGCCCCGCCTGGCCAAGGGGGCCAGCGCCAGGCTGCTCTTCCAAGGCCCAGGCTCCGGCCCGGGGCGGCCGCTCTGGCCACATCCGAGAACCAGGTACCCTCCCGCTGGCATCGGCCCCCGGCCGAGGATGGCCCTGCTTGCGACTGCAGCCCTTGTGCGTTCCCCAAAGGAACCAGTGTTGTCCTCCCCATTTCTAGAGATTCTGAAATCTAAAAACATTACAGACTAGATCCCATTCTAATCAAGGACTCATTCCAAGGAGAAAGGGGGGGCTGGGAGGGACAAAGCTGAGCAGAGCCACAGACGGGGTTCAGGACCCCAGGGAGGCCACGCGGATGCCGGCAAATTGTGCAAATTACCCCTCACCTTGGCATGAAGAAAATTATAGGGAGGGTCCCCCCCTAATCAGCTACCCCGGATTATGCACAAATCAGGACTGTTTTTCAAACAATATGGAAAGAGGAAAGACTGGCTCAAAACCCCCATGATTCCTATAGGTCCCTTTTCATTAGCTCTCACAAGCAAACTGCCAAATCGGATCCAAAGAAGCATATGGTTTACGCAGTAATTAGTCCAATCAGTTCTCCTACGGGGGTAATCACCAAAATAAAAGTGTTTTTTCTACACGAGATAAACAATACCCAAAGAGGGATTTACTGTGTAAAAATACTTTTTCGTGGGAAAATTGGAATCCCTTCGCTTTGCTGAAGTGAGTGATCGTCAACCTTCCCAACTTCTGACTCGACCTGTGAATATACTGAGCAGATTCTCTGAGGGCGCCTTGCTCCGAGCTCCCGAAAGCAGACGCCAGCATGTGCGAGGAGCTGCCTCCGGGAGCACTCGCCGGGCCCATCTGCGGTTCCCAGTCCCCCGAGCTGGAGGAACACGGAGCGTTTCTGCCAGAAGCCTGACATTTTACATGCGCGGTGTCAAACACCTACACGCTCGGCAACACGCCGCCCGGCCCGGCTCCCCATTTGCAGCCAGATGTTCGCCATCATTCCGCACAGAAGGCAGAAATCTCTCTCTTCTCTCAGTCAAATCAGAGGAAATGCCTGGCCCCGGCTAACAAGATAACGTTGTTTATCCACTGAAAAATAAACCGATCCCTGAACAAGGCCCTGAACGAATCCCCAGGAACGAGAGGCCGGCCGCCCCGGCTAATGAGAAACACCCGGAGGCCGGCTCGGCCGAGGGCCGGGCACCCCCCACCGAGGCTCCTGGAGCTTCGAGATTTTATCGGCCAAGTAATAAGGCTCGGGTAATGCCCTTCATAAAACACAGGAATTAAACTGACTGATTTCAAACCGGGGCATTTTTTTCATTAAAGAACTCTGCTGAAATAGTTTACCTTAAAAGCCCGTTTCTGGCGGAGAGAAACAAAAAAAGCTCACTTAATGATTTGGGTCCCAGAGCGGGAGCTGCTGACTGACTGGGAGGAGGGACCTTCAGGCCGGCCGAGTACCAGCGTTCCCTGCTCCCGAGTCCCTGCTGGTCACTTCAGCCGTGACCCTCCCGGCTGCCTCAAGGAGCACTTCTGAACGTGACCGCCGTTTTCCTTTGGCCATCTCAAAGATGCCCTCGTGGGCCTTCTGAGATCTTTCTGAGCAAAGGGGTTTTTAACCGGTGTTCTTCCAGTGAGAATCCTCTGCCACCTAAAAGCAGGAGCGCTTTCTCCTTTCCCAGAAATGTCCCTCCAGAATGCCCGCGCCGAACAGAACGAGCCGGGAACAAAACTCCAGCTGCAGTTGCTATCAGCCGGGCTGGGACACTCAAACCAAATCTGCGACCAGAGGGGGGACCCACCGAGGGGCCCATTTTCCTAAGTAGTCACTGAATGGGATATTCAGCAAATGAAGGCTGGGTAATCATAAGCTACACTCAGCCCAATATATCTTAGGGTCCCCATTATATTCCTTCCATTCGAGCTCAGATTAAAGTAGTGTTCCAATTTGATCATTTGACTGCAGGAAAAATGGCCTTTCTGATAGCCCGAGGAGAAAGCCTACCCTGGAAGCCATTAACTAGACAAGGGAAGGCCAGTTCATTCCAGAGGTTGGGCAGGAAGGGGAGAGATCTGCAGGACAGAGGGAAATAAATGCCCACAGTACTCACGGCTCCCGCCTGCCCCACTGGCCGGCTGGCAGCTGAAGGAGGGAGGAAGGGCTGACTGGGCACCAGGCCGGACCCATCCCTGTGGGCCCTCCTGGTCTTTAAGGAATCGGGGGCTAGCAAGACTTTCTCACCAATTCAGAAAGTACTTGTGCTTGCACCGGGTTGAAAATCTGTCTGTATGAAACAACCCTCGCCGCCCAGCCCACTGGCCCAGCCTCGGTCTGGCCAGCAAGGCTGGTTTTATTTATAGTAAATTATGGCTTGTTATCTTTCTCATGAACCAGTTAGCTGCATGAGATCATAGGACTCTGAAACAAACATTTTCTTCTATATTTCAGAGGAAAAAAATCCGACAGACCTGACCTAAAAACCAGACTCCCACGAGCCCTGTGCAGCCCCTGAGACTGGTGAAGGGAGCGAACACACAGGAAGAATCGCACCAAGCGGGGCCACGAGTGCCCACCGCCGCAGCCCCCGCTACTCATGGGAATTGAACTCGCCTCCCTCCGGGTCCAAGAACTAGCCCCAAATACTTGCCCTGGGAGGGCAAGGGCTGCCAGTTGCCTCGTGAAGACGCAGGACTAAGGGGCTGCCAGAAGCAAGGCTGAGCTCAGCTCAGCCCTTCAGAGAAACCTGTGCCCAAGACTTGTCAGTTCTGTGGCCTACCTGAAAACACTGGCCCCGGCTCGAGCGGAGGTCCCAGAGCAGCTGGGCTTGGGGAGGGGGCTCAGGGGTTAATCCTTCCAGCTCCAGATTGGGTGCTGCAGGGAGGCTGCATCGGAGCCCCTGGCCCGGTTGTCTGGAAGTCCCTTTGGATCCACTGCCCTGAGCAGGATTTCCTGGCCAGACCCTTTCTCATCTGGGAGGTGCCAGAAGTCCCCCACAGAGTGACCCACTGAGTCTTAGAAATGAGCAGAAAGCAGGAGAAAATCTGTCTCTCTGCCCTCGTTCCACGGTGGGGGGGAGGGGGACTCCACAAATTATATTGTTCTCTGGCAAGTAAAATTACAAGGTACGGACAACCAAGCTCAGCGATTCCATATCACCAAGCTCTAGCTGCCCTTAGCCAGCCCCAGGAACACCTGAATCTGAGAGCCCCAAGGAGAACCCCAAAGGGCCCGGGAGGTTCCCCCCCTCGCCCCAATGAGCAGCGCGTGTTCCCCTTGCACACTCCCTCCTCGGGAAGCCAGACTCACCCAGCCTCCTCCCTCTGGGAGACTTCAGGACGTTGGCTCCCTGGGCCACAGAGACTTTCTCGTCTGCTCCCAGCCCCTTTAATCCTGACCTTTTTCCTCAATCAATCGGACTAATTCTGGGTCTACCCCGTGCTCCTTGAGACGGCCTGAGCCAAGGGGACTCAAGCACAGCCGGGGGATAGGCCTGGGGCTGATGATCCTCTTGGCCCTCATGGGACTGTCCTGGCCACTATGCACCCCTCCTTCCCCTCCCCAGGCTGCTCCACAGATGCCCGGGGTCCTGAAAGCTCTCCCAGAACCTATGATTTTTGCAGATTTGGGCCAGAGGCTTCGGATGAACAGGGAGAGGCTGTTTCACAGAACTAAAGAAATAAGCAGGTCCCGGAATATAAGAAATAAGAAGAAGAAATCAGCAGGGCCCGGAATATAAGAAATAAGGAAGAAGAAATGAGCAGGGCCGGGAATATAAGAAATAAGGAAGAAGAAATAAGCAGGGCCGGGAACATGAGAAATAAGGAAGAAGAAGAAATAAGCAGGGCCGGGAACATAAGAAATAAGGAAGAAGAAGAAATCAGCAGGGCCCGGAATATAAGAAATAAGGAAGAAGAAGAAACAAGCAGGGCCTGGAATATAAGAAATAAGGAAGAAGAAATAAGCAGGGCCCGGAACATAAGAAATAAGGAAGAAGAAATAAGCAGGGCCCGGAACATAAGAAATAAGGAAGAAGAAATAAGCAGGGCCGGAATATAAGAAATAAGGAAGAAGAAATAAGCAGGGCCGGAACATAAGAAATAAGGAAGAAGAAATAAGCAGGGCCCGGAATATAAGAAATAAGGAAGAAGAAATCAGCAGGGCCCGGAATATAAGAAATAAGGAAGAAGAAATGAGCAGGGCCGGGAATATAAGAAATAAGGAAGAAGAAATAAGCAGGGCCGGGAACATGAGAAATAAGGAAGAAGAAGAAATAAGCAGGGCCGGGAACATAAGAAATAAGAAGAAGAAATCAGCAGGGCCCGGAATATAAGAAATAAGGAAGAAGAAATAAGCAGGGCCTGGAATATAAGAAATAAGGAAGAAGAAATAAGCAGGGCCGGAACATAAGAAATAAGGAAGAAGAAATAAGCAGGGCCCGGAACATAAGAAATAAGGAAGAAGAAATAAGCAGGGCCCGGAATATAAGAAATAAGGAAGAAGAAATAAGCAGGGCCCGGAACATAAGAAATAAGGAAGAAGAAATAAGCAGGGCCCGGAATATAAGAAATAAGGAAGAAGAAATAAGCAGGGCCCGGAATATAAGAAATAAGGAAGAAGAAATAAGCAGGGCCCGGAACATAAGAAATAAGGAAGAAGAAGAAATAAGCAGGGCCTGGAATAGAAGAAATAAGGAAGAAGAAATAAGCAGGGCCCGGAATATAAGAAATAAGGAAGAAGAAATAAGCAGGGCCCGGAACATAAGAAATAAGGAAGAAGAAGAAATAAGCAGGGCTGGGAACATAAGAAATAAGGAAGAAGAAGAAACAAGCAGGGCTGGGAACATAAGAAATAAGGAAGAAGAAGAAACAAGCAGGGCCTGGAATAGAAGAAATAAGGAAGAAGAAATAAGCAGGGCCCAGAACATAAGAAATAAGAAGAAGAAGAAATAAGCAGGGCCGGGAACATAAGAAATAAGGAAGAAGAAGAAACAAGCAGGGCCTGGAATAGAAGAAATAAGGAAGAAGAAATAAGCAGGGCCCAGAACATAAGAAATAAGGAAGAAGAAGAAATAAGCAGGGCCGGGAATAGAAGAAATAAGGAAGAAGAAATAAGCAGGGCCGGGAACATAAGAAATAAGGAAGAAGAAGAAACAAGCAGGGCCTGGAATAGAAGAAATAAGGAAGAAGAAATAAGCAGGGCCCAGAACATAAGAAATAATAAGAAGAAGAAATAAGCAGGGCCCGGAACATAAGAAATAAGGAAGAAGAAGAAATAAGCAGGGCCGGGAACATAAGAAATAAGGAAGAAGAAGAAATAAGCAGGGCCCGGAATAGAAGAAATAAGGAAGAAGAAGAAATAAGCAGGGCCTGGAATAGAAGAAATAAGGAAGAAGAAATAAGCAGGGCCGGGAACATAAGAAATAAGGAAGAAGAAGAAATAAGCAGGGCCTGGAATAGAAGAAATAAGGAAGAAGAAATAAGCAGGGCCCAGAACATAAGAAATAAGAAGAAGAAATAAGCAGGGCCCGGAACACAAGAATTAAGGAAGAAGAAGAAATAAGCAGGGCCCGGAACACAAGAATTAAGGAAGAAGAAGAAATAAGCAGGGCCTGGAACATAAGAAATAAGGAAGAAGAAGAAATAAGCAGGGCCTGGAACACAAGAATTAAGGAAGAAGAAGAAATCAGCAGGGCCCGGAATATAAGAAATAAGCAGGGCCGGGAAGTTTCCTGAGGCAGGAGCCCCCTCCCCAGCACTCTGCTGCTGGAGTTCTGGCTTTCTCTGGCCGAGGGCTCCGTTCAGTGGTGGGTCTGTCCTGACTGGGGGCGCTTCCAGAACAGGGCGGCAAGCCTGGAAAATCACAGTAAACTCGGGTGTGTGTGTGTGTGTGGGGGGGGAGGTGAGAGTTAATTGTTTGGCCTATTGTGCGGGGAGATATTTTTCTACACCTGTCTAGACAGCAGACAATAGCTGTAACCAGCCTCCGACTGCTGATGTTACAGAGACTAATGTCACTTAGCAAAGTAAGTGGAGTAAAAGGCAAAGAAAAGCCAGCCAGCCGCCAATGCCGAGCCGGGGACACCGGCGGCGGCTCGGTCCCGGCTTCCGGAAGGGCAGTGACCGGTGTCTGGCTTGCAGCCCTCGGGGTCGCCTCCCCATCCTGGCCACCGAACCGGAGCAGAGCCACGGGGGAGCCCGGGGCGGGCGGCTGGCTGGCGTTCACGGGCCCTTCCTTCCTGCGCCACAGACAGGGTGCCCCCAGCCCGCCCCCGGCCGGAAAGCCCGGCAGGGCGAGCTACCGTTTGAGCTGGCACGAAGGCCCACCAAAGGCACAAAGGGGCTCCCCGCGGATCATTTCTCCCCCACAAAAAGGCAAAGCCCTGGCCCTGCACCCTCCAGAAGGAGGTGAGTTGGGCGGCCGGTGTTTAGGGCAGGAATTGTTTTTAAATACCGTTGACTTCTTGCTGGGGGGGTGGAGGGAGGGAGGACGCCATTTTCGGTGAGCCCAGATTTAAAAAAAAAAAAAAAATGAACCATTCACCAAACTTAAAAACCTTCCCCCATCTCCTAGACCCAAGTGCAGTCGCCTAAAGGGCAGCCAGCTTGCTAGCAGGAGCATTTCCTGTTCCTAGGGCGCCATCTTTCTCTGAGTCGGCAAAGAGTTCATAGGGAAGCCTCCCTCTTCCTCACCAATGCAAACAGATGCCCCCCCCCCAAGGCTCAGGCCCTTCCTTGGGACAGCCCCCACTCCATCCCGCTCCACCGGAGCCCAGGAGCCTGAGGGCGAGGCCGGACCGAGCTGGGCTCCGGACCCCCCCAACAATGGCCAGAGCCTTTTACAGGCTCCGGGAGACCCCTCTGCCCTCTGCATAAGCCTTCCCTATGGGAAACGCACCCATCCTTCACTCCCATTATGCTCAGGGAATGACCCTTATTCGCGCCTCCTTGGGGCGGCCCCAGGGCCAGCGCCTTTAGACCACCCTGCCCGGGGCCTCATTCCCAAGGAGCGGAGGCCGGGGGAGCCTGGGAGGCCAGGGCTGCAGGAGTCCGGGTTGCCACAGCGCATCCCCATTAAAAGTTTGTCCTCCCAGAAGCGGCACCAAACTCCTCAATTAGACCTCGTCATTCAAAGCCTGCCCGGGGGAGGTCGGGAGCCTTCCGTGGGGACGCCAGGCGCGGCGACAGGCAATAACAGGGACCCGGGGAGCTCGGCGCCTTCCGCTGCCGCCGGATCTGCGAGGGCCCGCCCAGGAGGGCCCAGACCCCCCAGAAGCCAGTGCCGACGGCTCCCCGGTGCCCACCCCTGGCACCGGCCCTTGGCAGACCAGAAACCCGGCCTGCCCTGGGTAGGGAAGCAGACACTCACCTCCCCCACATCGTAGATCCAGATGTGGCCTTCGGAATCCCCCACGGCCACCTCCTTGCCAGTGTGGGCCCAGCGGACACGGTTCAGGGCGGAGGCCCCCTCCACGGCCACACTGGCGGTGGGGACCTGCCGAGGAAGGAAGGAGAAGTTCAGAGGCCTGAATCTGCCTCTGGGGTCTGGCTGGCAGTACCCCCACCCCCATCACCTCCACCGCCTGGGAGAAGGGAGAGGGGGGAGGGGGAAGGAGAAGGGGGAGGGGGAGGGGGGAAGGAGAAGGGAGAAGGGGGAGGGGGAGGGAGGGCCTGCAAATTGTTCTTTAGCACCATTCTTTGAGGCTGCTAAGCTCCCCAGAGACCTGGGTGGGAAAGGAAGCCTGCTCTGTCTCTGACTCAGTGTCTGTCTCTCTCTCCATACAAATATAAGTACACAACACACAAAATTCACACACAGTCACATATACAAATGAGAACATTCACACCCCCCCCTCCGGGACACTGACACCCCGGCGCCCCCCATTTTCCACTTGACACCAGAGAGCTGGCCCCTCCTCCCAGAGGGCCCTGCAGCAGGAATTGTGGGCCGGGGAAAGGCCGGCTTCCAGACATCAGGAGGTTGCTGAGAAAGGAGGAGGAGTGGAGGCCAAAGGAGACTTCCCCTGAGAGACCCAATGGCATGGACCGGGAGAACTGGGGGCCAAGGAAGCCCCGGGAGGGCCCCGCAGCTCCCCGGGCCAGGGCCGCCCTGATGGGAAAGGATCCTGCTTGGATCACCAGCAGATCCAAGGGCTGCGGCCGCACTGGGCGCCCTGCGCTTCCTTCTGGGGGCCCCGGGCCGCCCCATCACCTCCTGGGCAGGGAGGTTCTCAGAGAAACAGCGGGGGGAAGAGCCGGGCTGGGATTTGGGCCGGGCCAGGAAGCCAGGAGCTTGGCTAAGGCCAAAGCCCACTGAGCGCTGGCCTGGTCTGGGAGCCTCGGCCCGGCTGCATTCTATAGGAGCAGTGTCACCCCCAAGCGGGGGCTGAGGGGGGAGCCCGGGGAGCCAGACTGAAGTCGGGACCTGCCTTATTGGGGGGGGGGTCCCTCCACCTGGAGATGAGGCGGCCTTTGAGGGGTCTAGCTCGGGTTTCATTAGCGGGGGCTGCCCTCGGAGGGGGAATGGCGAAGACACCCGGAGAAAGGAGGCAAGAACAAAAGGTGTCGGGAACAAAGCCTGTCCTTTCAGAAAAGGCTGAGGCAGCTGCCTGGGGCGGGCCTGCTCTCCGCGCTCTCCAGGCCCCGGGCGGGGGGCGCGGAGTCCCGGGGACCCGGCCCGAAAGGCATCCCCAGCCTTCTCAGCGGCCGCACCCAGAGGGAGCTCTGAATGCTGACGTGGCCGCGAGCGCCAGAGGCAGGTTTGGGGGCGCCCTCGGGTGCCCGTGCGGGGTCTGGCCGCGGCCAAGCCTGCCCTGGAGGCGCCGGGGTTTGAGCCCAGCCGCACCTCCTCGCCTCCCAGATCCTGCCGGTCGGGAAGAAGGCAGGGACGGGGCCCGGGGCGGCTTTTCCCGGCCTTCTTCCATCGCTTCCCCCAGAATTTCCCGGCGCCGTCTTTGCAAAGGCGGGAGCATTCGGCCAGCGACACGCGGGGAGAGCGAGCGAAGAACGGCCGGGAAGCCTCGGAGCGGGCCGGCTCCCGGGGCACAGGATGGGGGCGCGGGGGGAGGCGCCAAAGCCGGGGCCGGGACGTTTAATCGGGCTCTGGGACTCTTCAGCCCGGCCAGGGGTCGCAAGGTGACGGGCTGGACACGTGCGTGACGTGACTGCGTGGGCGTGTAAGTGCTCCGGCCTCAGCCCAGAGCTAGTCCCGCGGCAAGGGAGGCGCCCGCGGGGAGGGGCGGAGGGGGCCGGGCTGGGCGCCCGCGGGGAGGGGCGGAGGGGGCCGGGACACCCGCGGGGCAGCCCTGCCCGGAACGCCCGGAGAAAGTGAGGGGGAGAGGGCGTGGCTCCGGGTACCTTTGCGCCACCCCTCCCCCCGGCTCGGCAACAGCTTTCCAACAATCTGAAGTCTGGCGCCCCTCCAAGCTGCCGGAGGAGCCGGGCCCCGGGCTCCCCGGGCCCCACCTTTGGGAGCCCGGCCTGCCTCGGACTAGCGCCCCCCTCCCGCCCCCCGGAGCTGGCTAATTAAAAGGGCTGAGCCGCTTCCTGGCCCCGGTACTTCAAAGGCCCCTTTGGCGAGCGAGCTCTCCCGCCTCACCCCCAGCCCCCTTCCTCCTCCCTCTCCCCTTCCTTCTCCCTCCCTTCTCCTCCCCCTTTCTTCCCTCCTCCTCCTCCCCTTCCTCCTCCCGTTTCTCCTCACCTGTTCGCAGCCTCAGGCCGCGACGGGGGCAACCAGGCCCCTTTGCCCTTGACCCTGAAGGCTTGTGACAGCCCAGGGGCCGGCTGGTCTACACTCCCTGACTACGAGGGGGGCACTGAGGGATGAAGGCAGTCGAGCCTCCTGCCCGCTCTGGGAGCGAGCCCTTCCCAGAAGCCTGCCTCTACTTCCCCCGGTTTTTTCAAGCCCCAGCCGGCCGGTCCAGCCAGCAGAGCAATGAGGGGGAGAGGGGAGAGCACGGGGGGCTGCCCCCCTCCCCCACCCGCGCCCCTGCCCCTCCCGCCCCGCTCGGCCTCGGGGGCGGCTCTGACCTCAGTGTCGCTGTTGAGGTCCCACAGATCCAGGCGGCCCATGCCGTCCACGCAGGCGAAGAGCGCGGGGTGCGCGGGGGACCACATGACGTCGTAGACGTAGTCGGCGTTGTCCTCGAAGGAGTAGAGAGCTCGGTTGTGCTGCGGGCGGGCGGAGACAGGGGTGGGGATGCTGGCCGCTGGGGTGGGGCGGCGGGCCGGAGGGGAGCGGGAGCGCCCCGTGCCCCCTGCTCCGGCGCACGCGCGCACACAATGACAGCGGGACACTCATCCACCCGGGCACACCCACGGGCACCCCCCCCCCCCAGACTCGCTGGCGCTGGCGCTCGCCCGGGGCCCCCAGACGGTCTGGACGAGTCTAATTAAAAACTTTGCACGTTTACAAAGCGCCATAAAACTTCCCGAGATGAAAGTCCTGGTCTGGCCGCGGGGGTGGGGCGGGGACAGTCAGGTGAGGGGGTGCGGGAGGCACCGAGGCACCGGAGAGGGGACTGAGGGAGGGAGGCGGAGGGGCCGAGCCAGGGGAGAGGGAGGGGGGAGCTAGGGGGTGT
Source organism: Antechinus flavipes (assembly GCF_016432865.1). Classification (NCBI taxonomy): domain Eukaryota; kingdom Metazoa; phylum Chordata; class Mammalia; order Dasyuromorphia; family Dasyuridae; genus Antechinus; species Antechinus flavipes. The sequence continues at coordinate 1,288,470 of NC_067402.1, read as the reverse complement.
CACTGGGAGACGGGGGGGGGCAACGTTGGGGCCAGGGCTAGGGAGGGCACCTGGAGGATCCGCAGGATGCGGGAAGGGCTCGGGCTCGGGGTGGAGCGCATTCCTGCGGGCCCCCCCCCCCCTCAGGCAGGGCTGGGCTGGTCAGGGCTCCCGTCCCGCTAACCGGAGAAGGCGGGAGGCGCCTGCCCCCCAGCGGCCACGCGAGCCTCCTGCGCCTTGGGCTGGATCAACTCGGCTAGAGAGAGGCGGGGAAGGAAGGAGAAAGGGGACTCCCGGAGCCGGAACGCGGCCAAGGCCGGCTCCCCTAGGCCCGGGGTCCCCTGATCTCGGTTCCCTCTGCCATCTTGTCCCACGTCGTTCCCCCTCCTCCGGACCTCGGCATTTCCTGATCCCTCCCCACCGGGAGTCCGAGGCGCTTTCCCGACGCCCTTTCAGGGCACCTCTGCGCCCCCCCCCCCCTCCGCGAAATGGCCCACGGCGCGGAGTAATTGGGCCGCATGCATTATTCATCCCGCGCCGCCCGCCTCCGAGGCAGCCGCGTGCCGTCTAATTTCTGCATAATCACTTTACTAATCCCTGATCAATTAATGGAAAATGAAATTTAAATGATAATGAAAACCCCAGAGAGAAAAGAAATTAAGTCTTCTTCTCTCGGGTGACAGAAAGCTAAACAATAGGGTCTTCCCGGGCCGGGAGCAGCCGCGCCTCCTTCCCGGGCCCGGCCGCCTGCGCGCCGAACGCTCGGGTCCCGAAGACCCGCCTAGACGCCACCCTGGCTCCCCCGCCCCGGCCCTGCTCCGGGCGGCTGGAGCGGCCCGGACCTCTGGCGGCCAGCTCGGCGGGGGAGGCCCGCAGGGCGCCCCGACTGGGTCCCGGACTCCGCCCAGAGAACGGGTTACTTAGCACCAGGCTCGTGGCCCGAAGACTTCGCTCACAGGGTGGCCTGAGGGCACGAGCCAGCGGACGAGCTCCGGGACCGGGGCCTGAGCGGCTGCTTCCTCACAGCCAATGGCCTCTCCCCGGGGGCCCCCGCCAGCCTTCCGCACGGGCCTCTTCCTCCCTCCGCGCAGCAGGCCTCCGTCCCCCAGGCTGGATCCCCCACCACGGGAGTCCCCACCGCCTTCCCCCTCCCTTCTCTTCTTCCGCCATTCTCACGGCCCCACCCGGGCTACAGCCTCGGCTCTGTCGGAGGCCCCACCCAACCACCTGCTGCCTTTTGCACAGCTTGGCGGTCTCTTGATCTGTGACCTGGAGGCCTTTCTTCCTGTGTCCCACTGGTACTTCCCAAGGCCATCTTTGCCAACCTGGATCCGGCCTCCACCAGCCCCCCCCCCCCATCCCTTTTGGCCTCCGGAATCTGCCTCATTGCCCCAGCCTGACTGTGGGGACAGCCTCCTATTCTGCCCGCCTACCTCCAGCCTCTCCCCCCCAGGGCGGCCTCCATTGGGGTGCCCAGTGCTCTTCCTAAAGGGCGGCTGGGGCCCAGCTCTCCCCAGCCACTCCATGAACTCCAGTGCTTCCCATCAGCATCAAACCCGCAAACCCGCGGGGAATGGGGGGCTTCCCGCCCCATCCGCCCCGAGCCCTGTGCCTCCCTCCCAGCTCAGCCCCCTGCTCGTCGGGAGCTGACCTCCCAACCCGTCCACAGCTCTGTGAGCCCCTTGAGAACCAGAGTCGCCAGACTTTGTACCCGCTCTGTCAGGCCCTTCGTACAGCTTCTCTCACGTGTCCTCACAGCACCCCAGACAGGGAGGCCCTAGTGTCAGCCCCATTTTACAGTAAGCAAACTGAGGCCACACCCGGAAAGGTGGTGGGCAACTCTGTCATTGTGGCTCCAGACCCTCACCCAGCGACCTGACCCCCACTTCCCAAACAGCACTTTACAGGCTCCTGGGGCAAGAGGGCAAGACAGAGACAGAAAAAGAGTCAGAGACAGAAACAGACACACAGAGAGACAAAGAGACAGAGAGACAGAGACAGAGAGAGACAAAGAGACGGAGACAGAAACACAGACACAGAGAGAGACAGAGACACAGACACAGACACAGAGAGACAAAGAGACAGAGACAGAGAAAAAGAGTCAGAGACAGAAACAGACACACAGAGAGACAAAGAGACAGAGAGAGACAAAGAGACGGAGACAGAAACACAGACACAGAGAGAGACAGAGACAGAAACACAGATACAGAGAGAGACAAAGAGACAGAGACAGAAACACAGACACAGAGAGAGACAGAGACAGAAACACAGACACAGAGAGAGACAGAGACAGAAACACAGATACAGAGAGAGACAAAGAGACAGAGACAGAGAGAAAGTCAGAGACAGAAACAGACACACAGAGAGACAAAGAGACAGAGAGAGACAGAGACAGAGAGAGACAAAGAGACGGAGACAGAAACACAGACACAGAGAGAGACAGAGACAGAAACACAGACACAGAGAGAGACAGAGACAGAAACACAGACACAGAGAGACAAAGAGACAGAGACAGAGAAAAAGAGTCAGAGACAGAAACAGACACACAGAGAGACAAAGAGACAGAGAGAGACAAAGAGACGGAGACAGAAACAGACACAGAGAGAGACAGAGACAGAGAGAGTCAGAGACAGAAACAGACACAGAGACAAAGAGACAGAGACAGAAACACAGACACAGAGACAAAGAGACAGAGACAGAAACACAGATACAGAGAGAGACAGAGAGACAGAGACAGAAACACAGACACAGAGAGAGACAGAAGGAGACAGAAACACAGACACAGAGAGAGATAAAGAGACAGAGAGAGACAGAAAAAGACAGAGTCAGAGACAGAAACAGACACAGAGAGACAGAGACAGAGAGATAAGGAGAGAGAGAAAGACAGAAAAAAGAGACAGAGAGGAAAGAGAAAGGGCCTAGCCCAGAGCCTGGCACACAATAGATGCTTAATGGATGCTTAGGACCGACCCCGGCCCCATCTCCCCAGGACCCCCACATCCCCCAGAGCTGAGTCGCTTTGCCCTTGCACTCAGTGGGGGGCGAACCGCTCGGAGACCCCAAGGTGAGCATGAAGCTGTGGGAGCCGCTCGGGCTTCGTTCCCCAGGCCTGGCCACAGTGAGGGCCGCAGTCTGGGCCGGGTTCTGGCACTGATCGGCGGGGGCTCTGTCTTCATTATTTTCAGTTCCCTGACTCCAGCCCGGAGCTCAGGCTCAAGACGAAGGCGCCCCCAGTGACCCTGTGCTGCCAGGAAGGCCGAGCCTCCCTCAGGGCCCCAGGGAAGGCCCCGGCAGCCCCCACTGGGCTCCCGGACAAAGCCCTCGGGGGTGTGCCCGGGGGTGTCAGCTCCCTCTCACTGGGGCCTCCCGTGAGCACCTTGGCTGGCGGGCCAGAGAGGTGGGAGAGCGAAGGGCCGCGTGCGGCGGCCTCCGGGAGCAGCCACTCCCCAGCTCTGAGACCGCGGCAAGGCCGGCTTCCACAAAGAGGGTGGCGGGGACCCTCCAGGGTCTCCGGCGTCAGCGGGGCACGGGGCACCAGCGCTTCCAGCTGGGCAAGGAGGCACCTGTGGGAGACCGAGCCCGGCACAGGCTGGACCCCGGCAAGGGGCAAGCTGGCAAACTCTGATGTGGGGAGCATTCAGGGCACAAACTCCAGTTGTGAGGCAAAAGCAGGCAAGCAAACAGCAACTTTCTCTTCCTCGTCTTTCTCCTCCTCCTCCTCTTCCTTCTCTTCTTCCCCTTCTCCTCCTCTCCTCCTCCTCCTCCTTCTCATTCTCTTCCTCCTCCTCCTCCTCCTCTTCTCCTCCTTCTCTTCCTCCTCCTCCTCTCCTCCTCCTCTTCCTCTTCCTTCTCTTCTTCCTCCTCCTCCTCCTCCTCTTCCTCCTTCTTCCTCCTCCTCCTCTCCTCCTCCTCTTCCTTCTCCTCCTCTTCCTCTTCTCCTCCTCCTCCTCTTCTCCTCCTCCTCCTCTTCTCCTCCTCCTCTTCCTTTCTTCTTCTCCTCCTCCTCCTCTCCTCCTCCTCCTCTTCCTTTCTTCTCTTCTCTTCTCCTCCTCCTCTCCTCCTCCTCCTCTTCCTCCTCTTCCTCCCTCTCTGTTCCTGTCTCCTCCTCCTCCTGTTGCTCCCTTCCCTCCAGCCAGCCGAGGCACCTTCCAGAGAACAGACTTTTGGGGTTTTCTCCTTAAAGTGCTTCCTCTCTCTCAGAGCCCTGGAGCGGGCCCTGGAGGGGCCGCAGTGTGAGGGATTCAGACCCTGTCCCCCACACAGCCCGAACCTGCCCAGAGGCTGTTTGGGGCTCCTCGCCTGGGGCAAAAGCAGGTGTAGAAATAAAGCTTCCTTCCTTTCTGGGGGTGAGGGAAACCACCTGGGGACAGGAAAGGGAAAGGGTCACTCGGGAAGGTCCGTGCCGGGGGCCACAGAAGGACCGACCCTGGGGCTGCCGCTTTGGGCATTTCTGCCACCCATGGAGGGCGAAGGAGAGAAACCTGAGGTCGTAGGGTGGAGGAGGAGGAGGGAGGAGGAGGAGGGAGGACCCAGGGACAGCTGGAGACAGACTGAGACCCAGAGGGAACAGGGAGAGGGAGGACAAAAAGGGAGGAGGGTCAGAGACAGAGAGACGAGACAGGAGAAAAACGGGGTGGGGGTGAGACAGAGACGAGGGGAGAAGATACAGGAAGAGGAAGAATATAGAGAGGGCGGAGAAGAGACAGAAGCTTCAAGGCCCCTCAAGCTCTGTGTTTCTACAGCACAAAAAACGCCATTTTAGAAAGGGAGCCTCCGAATCCGGGCGTCCGAGGCCTCTGCCTGGCGAGGGGCTTCTGCCTGCCTGACCCGCTGCAGGGACGGGGGTCCCCGGCCAGGGGGCCATTTCCCTCGGCGGCCTGGGCGGCCGCCTCATTGTTAGAGAAGCAGAGGCGAGTCCTCCTCGGCCAGACTAAGCAGGGCCTCCTGCCGCCGGCCACTCCCGGCCTTCTCCATCCCGCTCCGGCCTCCCTGGCCAGCTCCTGCTGCCCCAGGACCCTCGGCGGGAGCCAGATCCGGCCCCAGAGCCCCGGAGGCTCCGCTTCTCTCCCACGGGTCCCTTAGGCTTTCCGACGGCTCCTCAATCCCGTTTGGTCTCGGATCCCTGAGCTGCCAATGGGACTTGAGCGAGGGGTCCTAGGCCCTCTCACTGGGGGGTCCCTGGGGCAGCTCCGGAGGGAGGCCCAAGAACCAGGAAGGCTGCGGAGCCTGAGGGGCGGCCGGGCCCGGGGGAGGCCGGGGAGGGGCAGGGCTGGCTCCCAGCTGGGGGGCGGCCCGAGGCCGGACTCCCGAGGCTGCTGCAGGTTTGCTTCTCCGGGCCCTGCCTCTCGGGGCAGAAGGGAGGCTCATTGCGGGCAGGGAACTCCCCTGGCAGAGTCCAGCCCGACACCCAAGGGTTCTTTCCAAGGCGCTTCTGCGTCCCGAGGGACAAGATGGCTTCCCTGCTCCATCCCGGTCCTGTCGCCCACCCGCTGGAGCCCCCCAAGGGGCGCGGACCAGCCAGGCCTCCAGTGGCCCCATGCGAGGGGGGCAGACAGGCCTGGGCAGGGGGGGAGGTGGCGGGGGACCGGGCCTCCCATGGGGGCCTTGCGGATCCTCCCGAGGGGTGCAGATGGGGCTGGGGCCCAGGGTGGCCCGACCCTGGGGGTGCAGACGCCCAGCCGGCACAGAAGGGGGGCACAGGGAGTGGGGACTCTGCCAGCAGCCGCTTCCCTAAGCACACGCTGGAAGCCACATAAAAGCTTGTCTCCCCTCCAGATTTCTGCTTCCCCTCCGCTTCCCTGATTTGCATGGGAGAAGCCGCCTTAATCCAGGAGGCGCCGAGCAGAAAGAAGTTAATTATCTCTATCAAAGACTCGATCCTATTAAACAGGCTTTGACTGGTGTTGGCCCGTGAGGGGGAACGGGCTGGGGGCCGCTCTGCCCGGGGTCTGCCATCCGCAGCCAAGCCCGGACCCGAGAGGCCACAGCCAGTCACCAAGCTGAGGGAACGGGCTCCGGGGGCATCGCGGTTCCGGGGACATCACAGGCTCCGGGGGCATCACAGGCTCATGTAGCATCATAGGCTCCGGGGGCATCACAGGCTCCGGGGGCATCACAGGCTCATGTAGCATCATAGGCTCCGGGGACATCACAGGCTCCGGGGGCATCACAGGCTCATGTAGCATCATAGGCTCCGGGGGCATCACAGGCTCCGGGGGCATCACGGGCTCTGGGGGAATCACGGGCTCCGGGGGCATCACAGGCTCCGGGGGCATCACGGGCTCATGTAGCATCATAGGCTCCGGGGGCATCACAGGCTCCGGGGGCATCACAGGCTCCGGGGGAATCACGGGCTCCGGGGGCATCACAGGCTCCGGGGGCATCACAGGCTCATGTAGCATCATAGGCTCCGGGGGCATCACAGGCTCTGGGGGCATCACGGGCTCCGGGGCATCACGGGCTCCGGGGGCATCACAGGCTCCGGGGGCATCACAGGCTCCGGGGGCATCACAGGCTCATGTAGCATCATAGGCTCCGGGGGCATCACAGGCTCCGGGGGCATCGCGGGCTCCGGGGGCATCACAGGCTCCGGGGGAATCACGGGCTCCGGGGGCATCACAAGCTCATGTAGCATCATAGGCTCCGGGGGCATCACAGGCTTCGAGGGCATCGCGGGCTGCAGGGGCATCACAGGCTCCGGGGGCATCACAGGCTCATGTAGCATCATAGGCTCCGGGGGCATCACAGGCTCTGAGGGCATCACGGGCTCCGGGGGCTTCACGGGCTCCGGGGGCATCGCGGGCTCCGGGGGCATCACAGACTCCGGGGGAAATCACAAGCTCCGGGGGCATCACAGGCTCCGGGGGCATCGCGGGCTCCGGGGGCATCACGGGCTCCGGGGGAAATCACAAGCTCCGGGGGCATCACAGGCTCCGGGGGCATCGCGGGCTCCGGGGGCATCACGGGCTCCGGGGGCATCACAGGCTCTGAGGGCATCACGGGCTCCGGGGGCATCACAGGCTCTGAGGGCATCACGGGCTCCGGGGGCATCGCGGACTCTGGGGGAATCACAGGCTCCGGGGGCATCGCGGGCTCCGGGGGCATCACGGGCTCTGAGGGCATCACGGGCTCCGGGGGCATCACGGGCTCCGGGGGCATCGCGGGCTCCGGGGGCATCACAGACTCCGGGGGACATCACGGGCTTCGAGGGCATCGCGGGCTCCGGGGGAATCACGGGCTCCGGGGGCATCACGGGCTCCGGGGGCATCACAGGCTCCGGGGGCATCACAGGCTCCGGGGGCATCACGGGCTCCGGGGACATCACGGGCTCCGGGGGAATCACAGGCTCTGGGGGCATCACAGGCTCTGAGGGCATCACGGGCTCCGGGGGCATCACAGGCTCCGGGGGCATCACAGGCTCTGAGGGCATCACGGGCTCCGGGGGCATCACGGGCTCCGGGGGCATCGCGGGCTCCGGGGGCATCGCGGGCTCCGGGGGCATCACAGACTCCGGGGGACATCACGGGCTCCGGGGGCATCACGGGCTCCGGGGGAATCGCGGGCTCCGGGGGCATCTCCAGCCCCGAGCTGAGGTGGGGGGTGGGGTGGGGCAGCACCAAGGCAAGCCGGAACTCCCAGAAGCCACACAGGCGGAGGAGCGCCTGGAAGCCGGAGCCCGCGAGGAATTAGAGGGAGGGGAGGCAGCCCAGGAATTCCTGGGTGGAATTAAGGGATAAAAGTCTGGGGGGAGGGGCGGGGAGTTAGAGGGAGCGCAGGCTCCAGGTTCCCTCATCGGAGGCTCTCGGTGCCCGGGGAGGGAGGCGGGGAGAGAATCGTGGGGAGGGGAAGGACGGGGAGAGGCCCGCAAAGCTCCGGCGGACGCACGGAGGGCGCCCCGAGCCAGGGCCGAGAGCGCGGACCAAGCGATGCGGGCTGGGGGAGCGCGGGGCTAGGGGGGCCGCGAGGGAGGGAGAAAGGGAGGGATCTGCAGGCCGGCGGAGGCAGGAGAACCCTCGTGTCAAGGAGCGGCCGCCGGGCCCCGGATCCTCCAGCCCGCACAGGGGCGCACATTTAAAGGAACTAAACTGCGCGGGGAGCGGCCCTGCCCCCCCACTCCCCGGCCGGTCTCAGTCACTGAAGAGGGGGCGCGCGCCGTTCCCCCGCCCCCCAATTCTGAGCTCCCGTCCGCACCTTCTTTCATTCGTTACAATAAGCACCGACTAAAGGCCCACAAGCTCCCGGCGCCCAGAAGCAGGAGAGCGGCCGCGTCGCCCCCTCCTGTGTGCGCGGGAAAGTAAGCTCCGCCTCAGGGTGGGTCTGAGCGCTGCCCTGCAACACCGAGAGAAACCGCCCGGGGGCGTCGCCGGCAGCTAAGGGAACGGCGGCGGGCTTCCTACAGATCGTGGGTAGGAGCTGACCCAGGAAGGGAGCACAGGGGAGGAGGGGAGGAAGGGAGCACAGGGGAGGAGGGGAGCACAGGGGAGGAGGGGAGCACAGGGGAGGAGGGGAGCACAGGGAAGGAGGGGAGGAAGGGAGCACAGAGGAGGAGGGGAGGAAGGGAGCACAGGGGAGGAGGGGAGGAAGGGAGCACAGGGGAGGAGGGGAGCACAGGGGAGGAAGGGAGCACAGGGGAGGAGGGGAGCACAGGGAAGGGGGAAGAGCATCTGCCATGGGGCACTGACAGGACAAAGGCATGGGGATGATGAGCAGGACGTTTGTCCAGATTGTAGGGAGCAGAAAAGGGAGGAATAGTATGGGGCTGGATCGGATGATCTCAGCAGGAGCAAAATGGTGACTGGGATGGAGATGAGGAGGATCCTGGGAACTCAGTGCCCTCCTGGGATCTGGGATGGAGAAAGGTGGCCTCCGGACACTGGGGGGCGGGGGGGGGGGGGGGGGAGGAGGGGCCCCTGCGGCTCAAAGCTCTGGTGGGTGAAAATGGTGAAGATGATGAAGATGGAGATGAAGATGATGAGGTCGATGAGGAAGAAGAGGAAGATGACCATGAGGAAGACTGGTTCTCCCTTGGCTGGATGAACAGGGCGATTCACAAAACTGCAGGCTGGCTCTGGAGTCTCGAGCTGTTCTGTTTCCACACTAGGAAGAATGTCCCTCCTCAGGCCAGCGAGTGTCTCTGTTCCTTGGGACGCAGCAAGGGCGTGCAAAGACTTGATTGGTGATTGGCCGGCTGCAGCCCACAACTCATGAGCATTGGGAGGGGCTGCCAAGATGGCGGACAAAAGGCGGGAACTTGCCCGGCCAGCCAAGATGGCGGACAAAAGGCGGGAACTTGCCCGACGTCTCCCCCAAACTGCACCAAATTCCTTTAAATAATGACTAAACAGATTTTCGAGCATCAGAACGAGACGGAGGAGAATTTACAGCCGAAGTGACTGAGAGGCTCGAAGGTGGGAGCCCGGAGCCGACCTGGGAATCAGCGCAGTCCTGGGGGCTTCCAGGCCCCGCAGCCCGGGGTCACCAAAGGGACCGGAAGGTCAGCAGAAAGGGTCCAGGGAGGTCGGACCCAGAGCCAGCGCAGGGCCGGGGGCTCCGGACGGGAGGGTCTGCGGCCACGGGTGGGTGAGCGCCCAGCATCTAACCCTCATGCCGGAGCCCGGCCGGGAGCGCCCTACGCCTGCTGCTAGGGACAGGGACGGGCGCTAACGGGACACCCCCGCCCGCTGGGCGGGGCCCAGTGCCTGTGACCGCGTTCCAGAAGGATTTCTGAAGCAGCCGGCACAGCCCGGGACAGGGCCGCCCTCCTTCCGGCCGGGGAATGAGCAGAAAACAACTTCTGAGCATTTAGAGGAGAGCCGGGGCCGGCCAGAGTCTCCAAGAAAAGTGAGAACGGGCCTCAGACCATGGAAGAGTTCAAAAGGGAGCCTGAAAACCCAGTAACAGAAACTTTAGGGAAAGACTTGAGAGGCCCACAAAGGGAAATGCAGAAAGTCAGAGAGAGACAAAGGCTCCCCGAGGACAACAATGCCTCTAAAAACGGGATTGAGCAAGTGCAAGCTACCGGCTTCAGAGACGCTCGAGATACAGTGAAGCAAAACCAAACCAGATAGAAAAAGGGGAACCATCTCATGGGAGAAACAACTGGCCTGGAAAATAGAGCCAGGTCCACACAGAAAGGCCCTGGACACCATCTTTCGAGAAATGATCAAGGAAAACTTTTGGTATTCTAGAATCCTCGGGTAAAATAGAAATGGGAAGAATCCACCAATCACCGCCTGAAAGATCCCAAAAGGAAACCGCCCAGGAACATTATGCCCCAATTCCAGAACTCCCAGGCCAAGGAGAAAACACTGCGAGCATCCCGAAGGCAACCTTTCAAGCATTGTGGCGTCACAGTCAGGGCGCTGTTAGCAAGCTCTAGCAACTTCTACATTTAAGGACAGGAGGGCTGGAGTACGTTCTGGAGGGCTGGAGTACGAGGTTCTGGAGGGCTGGAGTACGTTCTGGAGGGCTGGAGTACGAGGTTCTGGAGGGCGATGGAGTACGAGGTTCTGGAGGGCTGGAGTACGAGGTTCTGGAGGGCGATGGAGCAGGATTGCAGCCAAGAGTCGCCTACCCCGCAAGCCTGAGCGTAATCTTTCAGAGGAAAAGGTGGTCGTTCAATGAAATGGGATTTTCAGGTGTTCATAATATAAAGGCCAAAACTGAACGGAAAGTTTGGTTTTCTAGTATAGGATTCAGGAGAAGCATAAGGAGGTGATCACAAAAGTGACCAGAAGGGACTCAATGAAGCTTCTCTGTTTGCATTCCTACATGGACGACACGTGTAACTCATTAGAACTCTCAATTATTATGGCAATTAAGAGTATATATAGACAGAGGGCACAAGTATGAATTGAATATGAAAGAATAATATTTTTAAATGAAATTAAGGGATGAGAGAAGAATGTACTGGGAGAAAGGGAGAAGTGGAATGGTGCAAATTATCTGTCATAAAAAAGAGGCAAGAAAAAACTTTTGAAGTGGAGGGGAAGAGGAGGAGGAGTGAACTATATTCTCATCAGAATTAGCTCAAATAGGAAATAACACATAAATGCTCAATAGAGGGACAGAAATCTGTTTTACCCTGCAGGAAAATAGGAAGGGAATGGAATATGGAAAGGAGGGGAGGATGATAAAAGAGAGGGAATATTGGGAGAGGGGGTGGTTAGTAGCAAAACACTTTTAAGGAGGAACAAGGTGAAAGAAAAAAGAGAATAAATAGGGGGAAATACAATTATCAATAGTAAGTATAAAATATTTTTCAAAACAAATTTCTCTGATGGAATATTATTGTTCTCAGGGAATGATAAGCAGGATGCTCTTGGGGGAAAAAAAAACCTTAAAAACAGTGAAATACACTGTATACAAAGTACTAGCAATGTTCAGCTGTAAATGACTTTCTTATTCTCAGTGGAGCAGTCATCCACAACTACACAACTATTTATGATGAAAAATCCTATCCAGACCCAGAGAGGGAACTGATTACATCTAATCCAGATGGAAGCATTTTCCATTTCTCTATCTCTATTTTTCTTAACTTAATTTTTTTTCTTGAAGGTTTTTAGTTTTATTAGGGTGGGAGATCTATGTTTTCTTTCACAACTTGACATCTATGGAAATGTTTTACATAACTTTACATGTGGTTTCTCTGTCTCTGTCTCTCCATCTCTCTATCACTTTCTCCATCTCTCCATTTCTCTGTCTCTTCATCTCTCTATCACTTTCTCCATCTCTCCATCTCTCTGTCTCTGTCTCTCCATCTCTCTATCACTTTCTCCATCTCTCCATCTCTCTCTCTGTCTCTCCATCTCTCTATCACTTTCTCCATCTCTCCGTTTCTCTGTCTCTCCATTTCTCTGTCTCTGTCTCTCCATCTCTCTATCACTTTCTCTACCTCTCTGTCTCTTTCTTTTTCTCTGTCTCTCTGTATCTTTCACTTTTTCCATCTCCCTCCCTCCGTCTCTGTGTGTCTCTGTGTGTCTCTGTTTCCCTCTCCCAAAAGTAGAGTAACTAATTAATCCTCAGGGATGCTGAATGTGCAGAGGACAAAAGGGGCTGGTCCAATGACCTCTGATCAGCGCTCACGCTGTGCTCATTTCTGGGGCTATAAAGAAGAATGAGCTTCTCCCCTGAAGGTGTTTACAGAAGAATGGGAGAGGCTGGGAGCACCGGGCAGCCCCAATGAAGCCCAGAGGGGTCTGGGGCCCGAGAGGGGCCGGAGAGCTCCCGACCAGTCCAACCACAGCTGCCCAAGGCTGCCCACCGGCATCCCGAACAAATGGCCACTGACTCCGGCCACGGGTCTCCAGGGAGACCAATGAGATCCTATTTGCAAAGCTTATAGTAGGCACTTAACCAATGCCTGTTCCCATCCCCTCCCACTTGGTTCTTTCTCTAGATTTTGGGACTCCCTCTCTTCTGGCTCTCCTGCCAAGGCAATGTTTGCTGGATCTTGATTCAAGGCATCACCCCCTCAAGGTGGGGGTAACCCCCAGGGCTCGGGATGGACCTCAGGCTCAGGGCTGGGCCCTCTCCCCCTCTTCCTTCGGGGCTGTTCCCTAGCCTCTTCAAGTGTCACGAATCCAGTCGCCTTCTGTCTCCTGCTGTTCCTGCGGCCCCTTCTCCAGCCCTGACCTCTCTCTTGGATTTGAGAAGCCAGCCCATGCGCTTTTCTCTCACAATCCCCTCTTCTGAACTCCCCCATTACTGCTGAGAACGCCCCGTCCCCATCCTCCTGGGAGGTCCTGGCTCCCTCACCCCCACCTCTGGGTGCCCCGTCCCATGGCCTGAGCCCTCCAGCATCTCCCGAACTGCCCCTCTCTCTCCTCTGATGCTGGTGGGGAGGGGTCTGCCCGCCTGCCTCCATCTCTCCCCACCTCAGGCCATCCTCCATTCGCCACCACAGTGATTTTCCTGAAACACAGGACTGGTACGTCCCTCCCCGCTCAATAAGCTTCTATGGCTCCCTCTCACCACCAAGACCAAGTTCACGAAGCCCTTTATGACCCAACCCCCCTTCCCTCCTCTCCCATCTTGCTCCCCACCACATGCCCTTGCTCCAGGGCCCCCGGCTGCCTGGACGTCCCCTCCCCATCTCCTCCCTTCTGGCTTCCTGCACGAGCCCCCTTCTCCAGGAAGCCCCCCATTAATGTCAGTGTCTTCCCCGTCAGCCCCCTTGTTTTCTGCACGTTCGCACTCGGGGTGTACACTCGTTCCCCCATTACTGAGCCCCTCCTCGGCCATTTCTGCCTCTCTCTAGCTCTAGGACGTAGCTCAGGGCTGGCCGCTCAGCAGGGACTGAGGCCTGAGAAAGGGATGCTCAGCCACAAGGGTCAGGGGCCGGCCTCGCCCTGGGAAAAGCCGGCAGCCTCGCGGCCCGCGGGGTCTGGCCGCCCTGGGATCTGGGCTGGCAGTGCCCTGGAGAGGGGGGCACCGGGTGGGGCAGACCCAGGAGCTCCTACCTTGGTGCTCCACAGCTTGACAGTCCAGTCAAACGACGAGGTGACAAAGAGGTGGGAAAAGTCGATGGGCCCCACGGCCATGTGGCAGTTGATCCCGGTCACGGGTCCCTGGTGCCCCTCAAAGACCTCCCCGATGCCGGCCTTGCTGCGGGAAGACCACAGAACGCAAACTCAGTGGGCGTCTTGGAAGCCCTGGCTCCTGGGTGGCCAGACTGGCATCCCCCAAGCTGCCGCCTGCCCTGGAGGTCAAACCATCCACTTCCTCCTCTCCACCAGGACCACCATGTAGGGAGGGGGGCTGTGCAGGAAATGTCAGAGAGGGAGGGTGGAGCATGGAGGGAGGAGGGAAGGAGGAAGGGAAAGAGGGAGGGAGAGAAAGGAAGGAGATAGGAAAAAAGAGACAAGAAGGAAGAAGGAAAAGAGGGAGAGAGGGAGGAAAAAGAGAGGGAGAGAAGGAAGGGAAGAGACAGGGAGGAGGGTGGCAGACGGAAAGCCGAGGGAGGCTGCCCGCCTGCTTGCTGGAACCCCTTGCCCTTCCCTTGTCCTTTCCCAGCTGCTGCTGTCGCCCCCAGCGAGGGCAGCCTCTTCCACTCTTTTCCCTCTAACTTAATGAGTGGCCAAGGCGGGCCGCCCCCCCCCCAGCTCAGGTGGGAGCTCAGAGGGCCCCCCTCGTGGTGGCCGGACCCCTGGCTGCCCCCGCCCTCCCAGCCCCACAGAGCAGGGGTCTGCTCTTCTCCCCCCGCCAAGGCTCCGTGGGCTCCCCGGTCTAGAACTTGGTGGGAGCCGGGGCGGGGCACACGATGCCCACCGGCCCTCCTCCCGAGCCCCGGGGAGGGCGTCACCTTCCGTGCCGGCAGGCCGTGTAGACCGTGCCCTCCTCGCTGCCCACCACGAAGTTGTTGACGTCTCCGGTTGGGAAGGCCATCCCGGTGACCGCCACAGGCTTGGACTTGTTGTACACCAGCTCCATGCTCTCCTGCCGAGAGGGGGGGGTCACGGGGGCTCGCCTGCCCGCAGCTCCCGCGCCCTCCCCCGCCCCCCGCCCCACCCCCACCCCGCCCCGCCCTCACCTGCGGCGTGGAGAGCATGTCCAGGCTCCAGGAGCACAGCTTGCCGTCGGTGGAGACGGTGATGAGGTTGTGAGCGTTCTGGGTCCCCACCACGTTGACGCAGTAGACCGGGTGCTGTGGGCAGAGGGGCGCGTGACTGCCGGGGCCGCACAGAAGCCCGAGGAGAGGCGCCGGCGGCTGGGGCCCCGGGGGGTCAGTGCTCCCGGGTGGCCGGTGCTCCCGGGTGGGCAGTGCTCCTGCCCCAGAACCTCCCTGGCGGGGCCTCGGCGCTGGCCTGAGCCGGTTCTGCGGGGGCTGCCGGCCCAGCGCTCGGTCAGAAGGAGGCTAGAAGGGCCCAGCTCCAGGGTCCCAGAGAGAGGAGGGGCTTCAGAGCCAGCCAGGGGAGGGGTCCGCCTCCCCCGCAGGGGCTGTCCAGCCTCTGCCCGGAGACCTCCCGATTTGGGGGCCCTTCCACGGGTCAGATTCGGGGATCCCCGAGCCTCCCTCTGCCTAGTGCCAAGTGGGGGACATTTGTGGCTCAGAAACAGCTGGGACCGCTGCGGGCTGGCTCCTAGACAAGGAGGCTCGCGCCCGGGCCGGCAGCCTCTCCGCCTCACGGGGAAAGGCTTCTGCTCCCGCAGATGCCCTGGGGGAGAGGGCGGGCCTGAGGGAGCCCGGCCCGGCATCAGAGCCGGGCATTTTCTGCCTGCGCGAGCCGGCCCCCTGCCTCAGTTTCCTCGTCCGGACAATGGGAACACGGGGCTGCGGGAGGCACCGCTCTCTAGGACGGGGAGCCCTGCGCCTCCCGGTCGGGGAGTGTTCCCTCCCTTGGGTGCCCCGAAGGCTCGCCTGTTCCTGGCCCGGCCCGGGCACCCAGATGTGCCCGAGTCTGTAACTTCCCGGCCCCAGCCGAGTGTGGCCAGCGAGGCCGGAGCACGGCCGAGGGCTGGGAACAGACGGGCGGTTTCCCCAGATCGCGGGAGCCCCGCCCCCATCGAAGGCCCGTCAGCCATCATCGTTCCTGCTGGGGGCTTGTCACTCCTCACTGCCCTCCCCCTGGCGGGGGCAAACTCCCCTGCCCCGAGGCAGCTGCCGGGCGGGAGGCGGCGGCCCCCAGATGGAAGCCCCCCATCGGGAACAATGGCCCGCTTGTATTCCCCGCCTAATTTGGGCGTTCCGGAGAAGGAGCGCCGTTTATCCTGAACGTCAGAGCCGGGATGGGGAAAGGGCCCCCCTTAATTGCGACACACACCTGTCCTTTCCCCAAACGCTCCAGCCCTCGACCCATTAGCGGCGGCCTGAGCCTCTCCAGCTAAATTACGGGAAATGGTTTGGAGATGGTGACTTCTAACCCCGGGGATTGCGCTGTCGCGTAGAGGGGCCTCCCCCCTCGCATTCCGGCAGCAGCCCCTGGGCCCCCAACGGGGCCGGGGGGGGAGGGTCTCCTTCCGGAGATGTCCCAGAAGGCCCAGATCTCCATGAAACTCGCCTGCCCCAGGCCCACTCTCCCAAGTCCTCTCCTGGAAGTCCCGGGGCCATATTGTCTGCCCGCCCCCCCCTGCGGTCCCCGGAGCCATATTGTCTGCCCCGCCCCCTGCGGTCCCCGGGGCCATATTGTCTTCCCCCCCCCTGCGGTCCCCGGGGCCATATTGTCTTCCCCCCCCCTGCGGTCCCCGGGGCCATATTGTCTGCCCCCACCCTGTGGTCCCCGGGGCCATATTGTCTGCCCCCCCTGCGGTCCCCGGGGCCATATTGTCTGCCCCCCCTGCGGTCCCCGGGGCCATATTGTCTGCCCCCCCTGCGGTCCCCGGGGCCATATTGTCTGCCCCGCCCCCTGCGGTCCCCGGGGCCATATTGTCTGCCCCGCCCCCTGCGGTCCCCGGGGCCATATTGTCTGCCCCCCCCCCTGCGGTCCCCGGAGCCATATTGTCTGCCCCCCCTGCGGTCCCCGGGGCCATATTGTCTGCCCCCCCTGCGGTCCCCGGGGCCATGTTGTCTCTTCTCCCCTACCTCCTCCCCACCCCCACCCCCACCCCCGCCTTCGGTCCCCGGGGCCATGTTGTCTCTTCCCCCCCCCCCCCCCCGTGGTCCCCGGGGCCATATTGTCTGCCCCGCCTTCGGGCCGGACTGGGCCCCGCCTGTGGAGACGGGAAGCTTTCTCGCCTCCTGCTCATTCCTGCCCCCGCCCTCCGGGCCCCCCGCGGCCTCACTCACCGTGTGCGCAGCTGCAGACAAGGGCGTCCGCTGCACCGGCGTCCCCCGGTGACTGCGGTTATCCCAGAGCACGATCTGGCCCGAGTAGGTGCCGCCCACCACCAGGTTGGGATGGAAGCGCGCCAGACAGACGGACATCACGGAGGACTGCCGGACAGAGCAGAGAGAGAGAGCCCTGCTCAGTGACAGGGGGGGGGGGCGGCCCCCGGGGCTCATGGGGAATGGTCACCAGGGATGGGGCTCACGGGGGACGGCTGTCGGGGCTGGTGGGAGACAGGGACGGCGTTGGCTCACAGGGCGGCCGCTGGTGCCCAAGGATCCGTTATCAAAGGCGGTCTTTGCACTTGCAAAGTGCTTTGTGGAGCTCCCTGGGCCGGCCGGCTCCACGCCCGCCCTCCTTGGTTTTTGAAATGGGCTCATATTTGGGGGATCCCAGAGCCCTGTGTGATTATCACCCCCGCTTCTGAAGGGGAGACGCCGGGGGCGCGCAGCTGTAATCCCAACTCAGGCCTTCCTGGCACCGGGAGCCCACCCGCGTTCTTTCTGAAGAGATGGACACTTGTGGGCACTCGCAAGGGCCCGCCACAGCCTCAGCCTTTATTGAGCACCTACTGCACACACGGGAGCTGGGGCTCTGGGAACGAGGCCGAGGTTGCCCCCACCCGCAGGGAGCCCCCCCCCCCACTGCCTGGGAAAAGAGCCGTGAGCTGGGGAACTCTGGGGCCCCGGCCCTGCAGGTGGTAGGCGGGCAGCAGGAGAGCCCCTGCCCCAGCAGCCCCGTGCCTTCTCCCCCCAGCCCAGCTGCTCCGGGCTCTGTCCTTCGGGCTCCAGGGGACAAACCCGCCCCCTCCGCCTCGAGGTCTCTCCATACGCCCGGGCCTCCGCTGCTGCCCGCCTTCTGCCCCGGCTCCTCCACTCCTCCAGCCCCGGGGGGAGCCGAGTTTGCCTGCGGGGTCCCTGAGCTCCGGCCCCGCTTCCTGCCGGCCCGGGGCTGACCCCCATCTATTTCAGCAGGTCGACCGGGCTCTTTTACCCCCACCACGAGGAGCCCCATGGGGGGGGGGGCTCAGCTGTCAGGGCTTCCCCCCTCTCCCTGCAGGCCCCAAGCCTCCAAGTGGCAGGGAAAGCTGCTTCTAATTTCTGAGTCAGTCGGGCCAGCCCAGGGAAGGCACGTCCTGGAACCGCAGCTGCCGCTGGGCTTGGAAGCCGGCCCTGGTGCCCACATGCAGCCGGGCGCCGGGCCGGGGCTGGCGGGCGCTCCGCGGGGCGGGATCCGGGAGAGATTGTTCCCCGAGCAAGGGCCGGAGGCAGCCCCGCCCTCCCGGGCCCCCGCCAGCACTTACTAGCAAGCAAATCACCCAGGCCCTCAGTCTCCTCAGCTGTAAAATGGGGGCGCGGGTAGCACTTCAGAGTCGTGAGGGAGAAACCAGAAAGTGCCGAGTGAATGGTCATCATTGTTATTACTATTATTCCTCATTTTGCAAATAAGACGCTGAGCCCAGAAGGCATCAATGAGCTCAGCGTGGGCCTCGTGGGCGATAATCATCGAGGAAAGACCCACGTTCGGGGCTCCATCCACGACGAATCCACCAACGCGCTGCGCGGAGGAGAACGCGAGCTCCATTAGCGGCCGGTCCTGGGAAATGGCATTATTAACGGCCCATAATGAGCGCTCGCGAAGACCTGCCCCTCTGGGCGGGGGCGCTCCCTCTTCTCGGGGCTGCTTCTGTGCCTGGGGGGTCCACACTGTGCCCACCCAGGCCTCCCCCACCCCCAATGCAGGGCGGACGACAACCAGCCGGCCCCTGACCGGCCCTCACGGCCGCGTGCCCCAGGACGAGAGTGTCCCGTGGCCCTGGGCTGAGCGCTGCACAGACCCGGTCCTCACGACCATCAGTCCCGGGAGGTGGGTGCTGTTATGGCCCCCATTTTGCAGATGAGGAGACTGAGGCAGTCACGCGAATTACCCAGGATGACAGTTAGCAGGTGGCTGGAGCCAAATGTGCGCCAGGGCTTCCCGCCGCCGGTTCGGAGGAGGAGATGGAGCTTTCCCAGCCCCACCCCAGAGGGCAGGGAGGGGGCGCTGGGTGAGCGTGGTTTCTCAGGGCGGAGGAGACACGGACGTGAGTCCGCAGAGGGACGGGGTCGGTAGGAGACGAGGCGAAGCGGGGTCACCCGGACAGGCAGCGTCTGCGCCAGGAGGAAGGCCGGCCCGTCCGGGGGCGGGGGGAGTAGGAGGGACAGGGGGCACCCGATGGCGGAAGAGGAGGGAAGGAGGAAGGAGGGAGCGCCTGCCGCAGGCCCCGGGTGTTTCCGTAAATGGGAGGCGGGGCTTTGAGCTGAGAGCGGGAGGAAGGGGGTCATGGGGGTTGAGGAGTGGGGGGGAGCTTTGGAAGAGACACTGAGCAGCGGGACGGAAGGGGATGAGGTTGCCCCAGCTTCCAGGGCCTCAGTCAGACGGCTGAGTGATTTCCCCAGCCTCCTTCTAGGCGAAGGCAGGTGGCGGATGGTGAGGGGGGGCCAGGGCTGAGGTTTGGCCGGGCACAGTCAGCCACGGGCATGAGAAAGGGGCGGGGGATCAGTGCTGCCTGAGCTAGCTCACCCAGGGGTCAGAATGGGGAGAGAGGAGGGAGGGGCTTGGCAAGGGAGATGGGCTGGGAAGGAATCGAGGGGTCGGGGGTTAGAGGTCACAGGGCAGAAGAAGAGTTGTGTGAGGGAGAGCCCGGGTGGGGAGGAAAGCCAGCGGGCTATGATCAGTTTGGGGGGGCGAGCCATCATTTCATTCCTTGCAATGACACCAGCCCGCCATCTCCCAGAACAATCCCAGCCGACCGAAGCCTTTCTCTCAGGGCAAATGAGAACAACTGAGGCAGCGCCTCCCCCCCTCCGCGGTCCCTGACAGAAAAGATAAACCGGGATGCGGGAAACGGGGGCCCTGAGGCGTGGTTGGTGGAACTGTGGAGGGATCCAGCCATTCCGGAGAGCGAGCTGGGGCTCCGCCCCAGGGCCGGCGGCTTCCGCCCAGCAGCGCCATTACCGGGTCCGCGCCCCGAGGAGATCCCGGAGGGGGGGAAGGGCCCGTGGGCAGAAGTGTTTGCAGCGAAGCCAAGAATTGGGAAAGGGGTGGATGCCAGCACCTGGGGAGAGGCTCAACAAGCTGTGGTGCATGAAGGTCGTGGGACATCACTGTTCTCTAAGAAATGATGCGCAAGCCGATGCCAGAAAGGCCCGGAGAGACCCGTGTGGTGCTGAGTGAGACGAGCAGAACCGGGAATGCTCGGGACGGGAACGGCCGGAAGGACGGCTCTGAAAGGCCTGGTTCTTCTCGGGGGTCCGGGACCCAAAGCAATCCCAACAGGCAGAAAAAGAACCTTGGAGACCCGATGGAAAGCACCACGTGCTTCTTTTTCCTGTTTTTTACATTTCTCCCCTGGATTTTCCCTTTAGCGGATCTTTCTCTCCCAACCCGGTCCCTAAAGCAACGTGGATTGTGCATTTTTAAATGTTGGAAAGCGCTTCCTCCCCCGTGATCCTCACAGCACTTGGGGGGCCGCCTGCCCTTCTGCCCATTTAGGATGAGGAAGTTGCTCAGCCAGAGCCACAGCGCCCGCGAGCACCGCCTTTGTGACCTCAGGCCGGGCGCCCTTCTCGCTCCAGCCCCTAAGTGGGGAGGTCACGGTGGGCGCGTGGGCTCCCAGCATCCCCCGCGATGGCCTCCGGCGGCCCTCCGGCTTCAAGCAGGGAAGCCTGGGGTGGGAGGGGCTTGGGCAAAGCTGCCCCCAAGGCCCGATCCGCTTTCGTTTGGACGGCGATGAGAAGGGAGCGAGACGCCTCTGGATCCCCTTCCCACTTTCAAAGGGCCCGGCCCCTCCCTCGCAGCCAGTGGCCAAATCCTCCTTAATTAGAAAAAGGGAAGTTCGCGCTGGCGTGTGGTGACATCTCTGCCTTTGATTTACCGGGGGGGGGGGGGGGGGGGAGTAGGAGGGACAGGGGGCACCCGATGGCGGAAGAGGAGGGAAGGAGGAAGGAGGGAGCGCCTGCCGCAGGCCCCGGGTGTTTCCGTAAATGGGAGGCGGGGCTTTGAGCTGAGAGCGGGAGGAAGGGGGTCATGGGGGTTGAGGAGTGGGGGGGAGCTTTGGAAGAGACACTGAGCAGCGGGACGGAAGGGGATGAGGTTGCCCCAGCTTCCAGGGCCTCAGTCAGACGGCTGAGTGATTTCCCCAGCCTCCTTCTAGGCGAAGGCAGGTGGCGGATGGTGAGGGGGGGCCAGGGCTGAGGTTTGGCCGGGCACAGTCAGCCACGGGCATGAGAAAGGGGCGGGGGATCAGTGCTGCCTGAGCTAGCTCACCCAGGGGTCAGAATGGGGAGAGAGGAGGGAGGGGCTTGGCAAGGGAGATGGGCTGGGAAGGAATCGAGGGGTCGGGGGTTAGAGGTCACAGGGCAGAAGAAGAGTTGTGTGAGGGAGAGCCCGGGTGGGGAGGAAAGCCAGCGGGCTATGATCAGTTTGGGGGGGCGAGCCATCATTTCATTCCTTGCAATGACACCAGCCCGCCATCTCCCAGAACAATCCCAGCCGACCGAAGCCTTTCTCTCAGGGCAAATGAGAACAACTGAGGCAGCGCCTCCCCCCCTCCGCGGTCCCTGACAGAAAAGATAAACCGGGATGCGGGAAACGGGGGCCCTGAGGCGTGGTTGGTGGAACTGTGGAGGGATCCAGCCATTCCGGAGAGCGAGCTGGGGCTCCGCCCCAGGGCCGGCGGCTTCCGCCCAGCAGCGCCATTACCGGGTCCGCGCCCCGAGGAGATCCCGGAGGGGGGGAAGGGCCCGTGGGCAGAAGTGTTTGCAGCGAAGCCAAGAATTGGGAAAGGGGTGGATGCCAGCACCTGGGGAGAGGCTCAACAAGCTGTGGTGCATGAAGGTCGTGGGACATCACTGTTCTCTAAGAAATGATGCGCAAGCCGATGCCAGAAAGGCCCGGAGAGACCCGTGTGGTGCTGAGTGAGACGAGCAGAACCGGGAATGCTCGGGACGGGAACGGCCGGAAGGACGGCTCTGAAAGGCCTGGTTCTTCTCGGGGGTCCGGGACCCAAAGCAATCCCAACAGGCAGAAAAAGAACCTTGGAGACCCGATGGAAAGCACCACGTGCTTCTTTTTCCTGTTTTTTACATTTCTCCCCTGGATTTTCCCTTTAGCGGATCTTTCTCTCCCAACCCGGTCCCTAAAGCAACGTGGATTGTGCATTTTTAAATGTTGGAAAGCGCTTCCTCCCCCGTGATCCTCACAGCACTTGGGGGGCCGCCTGCCCTTCTGCCCATTTAGGATGAGGAAGTTGCTCAGCCAGAGCCACAGCGCCCGCGAGCACCGCCTTTGTGACCTCAGGCCGGGCGCCCTTCTCGCTCCAGCCCCTAAGTGGGGAGGTCACGGTGGGCGCGTGGGCTCCCAGCATCCCCCGCGATGGCCTCCGGCGGCCCTCCGGCTTCAAGCAGGGAAGCCTGGGGTGGGAGGGGCTTGGGCAAAGCTGCCCCCAAGGCCCGATCCGCTTTCGTTTGGACGGCGATGAGAAGGGAGCGAGACGCCTCTGGATCCCCTTCCCACTTTCAAAGGGCCCGGCCCCTCCCTCGCAGCCAGTGGCCAAATCCTCCTTAATTAGAAAAAGGGAAGTTCGCGCTGGCGTGTGGTGACATCTCTGCCTTTGATTTACCGGGGGGGGGGGGGGGGGGACGCAGGGCTGTTTTCCAGGGAAAAGATGGGTTTGCGACTTACAGGAAAGAGCGGAGGCTGCATTAGCGCGGGGCCTGTTAAAACACGAGGCTGGGGGCCAAAGGGGAGGGGGTCGCGCGGCTCCGCTGCAGCCTGCAGGAATGTTTGTCTGGCCCGGGAGAATGTCTCGGAGAGCCACATGAAAGGGGCTGCCGGGCTCGGCCACACGCCGCCTGCGCGCTCTAACCCGCGGCCCGCCCGGCCCGCCCGACACGTCGCCGCAAATGGAATCTGCCTTTATTGAAAAAGTACCAAGCCTAGTGAGGGGCCACCGGGGGGTGCAGAGGGCCAGACCCCCCCTCCCTTCGGAGACCCCAGCACCTCGGCTCGGGGAAACGGAGCGCGGGCCGAGTGTCAGGGTCGGGGGAGGGACCTGGGGAAGTCAGCTTAAGCCCCCCCCAGGCCTTCCGGGGCAGAGGCTCTTCCTGCATGTCCGGGGGAAGGGCCCCCCAAAGCACCCCCGCGGAAGGAGGCAGCCTGGGCGCTTCAGGCCGGCTCTCCTTGGGGCGATGTGACCAAAAGCGGGGTCGGCTAGGGGCGTGGGAGAGCGGCCCACGCTCCGGGCTCCCCGATTCCCTGCTGACTCGGACCCCGACTTTTTTCACACCACTTTCTATCTCCCCCAATCGGAGGCTCCCTCTTTGTACGCCTGCGCCCATCCCCGGGCAGTTTTGCTGTTCCTTCCTTCGGCCTGTCCCGGTGAAAGCATTAAGATCCCAGCGCCGACCCCCGCACCTTCCCAGCCCCAGGCCCGCCCGGCCCCCAGCAGCCAGGTTTCCGAGGCTGCCCTGCTCTTCCCTGTCCTTCGGCGCCTCCTCACCCCGTATCCAATCGCTTGGCAAAGTCCCGTGGATTCTCTGCTCCCCTCCCTCCGCCACCGCCCTGGCTCCCGCTGCCCCCGCTCCGGGGGAACCCAGAAAACGAGCCAGCTGAGATCTGCCACGGCAGCCCCTGCCCGGGAGGCTTCCACCGGGCCTTCAGCACGGCCAGCCTGGTTATCTCTGCTCCGTTGCGTGGAGACCAGCCGGGGGTCCATTGCCTCGAGACCGGCCCAGGCGCTTCCTGACGCCATCCTTCCCATCTCCGGCCTCCGGTCTTGGCCCTCTGTCCTTCAGTCTGCCCTTCCATCCCCGCTTCCCTGCGCGCCTGCGCCACCTTCTCCGGCTCCTTTCCTGAGCCCCCCGCTTCCAGACGCGTGATCCCGCCGCCGGAAGAGTTCCAAGGTCCGAGGAGTTTCCTCACCGATTCTCCCTGAGCCGACGAAATCCTCCCTCTTCCTCCAAGGGGGGGGGGGAGGGGTGAGGGGCCCGTGTCTGTCTGGGCAGCCATCCATCCCCTGCTTCTGTGCAGGCGGCCCCTAGTCCAGCTGATTGTCCCGCTCCTATTTCTGTCCCTTTTCACCCTGGCCCGGTCTCTTCTCCTGCTGGAAAAGCCGTCAGCTCCTGCTCCCGTTGCCCCTCCTCCTCGCCCCTTTAGGGTCAGGCCCCCAGCTGGCAGGGTGCTCATCCCCCCGGGGCCAGGGGGCCCATGGGTCAGTGGGCCTGTGCCTCAGGCTTTGCAGACTGGTGTGTGGGCACCAGAGGCCCAAGTTTCGCTCCTGGCCCCCTTGGGCTGTTCCTCCGGGGAGGTTCTGGGCGTCTTCCCCACTGTGTTCCCGCCCTGCGGGGCTCGCCCCAACTCGGGAAGAGCTTCCTCTTTCCTGACCCCAGTGTCCCAAAGACCCTTCTCCTGATCAGTCTCTCCCCCCTTTCCTGTCCAAGTGCCAGCCCGACCATGACATTGCCTTCTTCCAGGACCTGCGCCCCCTCCCGACGAGAATAAAAGCGGGCACTGTTTGGCCCCGAAGGCCCCTCCTCACCTCTCCCTTCCCAGGCTCCTCCCGTATCCTGACCCCATGGTCCAGCTGATCAAACTGGCTGAGTCTCCTCGCGTCCTGCCCCCACTGGCTATTCCTAGGGGCTCCCCGCCCCCCGGCCCAGGCCAGGCCCCTTCCCCAGCCCCGGCTGCTGCTCTGCAGGCTCTCTCCCTTCCGAATGGGCCAGGGTGGCTTCATTTTGCCTTTGGGCCCCACGCGGTGCCTGGCAAACGGCGGGCACCTGAGAAGTGCTTCTCCCTGGCCGGAGGTGGATGTAGCGGACAGTACGGACAGCAGGTCCCCAGAGAAGGGGGCGGAGGGCCAGGGCCAGATCCCCCCCAGCATCTGGAGAGGAACCTCGAGGGGGGCTCCTCAGGGGCCGAGGAGGGGGGAGGTCTTCCTTAGGGCCAAGCAGGGGCCAGGAGCCTCTGACTGCCAGGGCCCGAGGCCAGGAAAAGCCTCCAGCACTTGAACGGGCCGCGGGGGCTCCCGGTGAGCAGGAGGACACTCCCTCCTCTCCCTCTCTTCCGGAGAGCAAACCGGGCCCCCCCACCGCGGGCCCCCAGGTCAGTCAGCAAACCCTGACGAAGCCCCTGGGCTGAGAGCCCGTACCAAGGGCGACCTCCCCGGAGGCTGGAGCAGGCCCTCTTTGGGCTGATGCTAAAGGGTTAAGGCCGGTGCAGGGAGGCTCCGAGTCTGCTAATGAACTCCATCCTGCCCTGGTGGGACCCCCTCCCCGGCAGGAGGGGTAACCTGATCCGCCCGCCCCCGCCCCCACCTCTGCTGTCCTTGGCCAGGGGCCGAGACCGCAGAATCGGGGGGATAAATGGGAGGCCGTGAGCGGGGCCGGCAGCGGCTGGCTGTCCTGGCTCTCCTCCCCGGGGCCCACGGCCACCCCCTCCCCCGGTGTGAGAAGCCCCTACGGCCCAAGTCCCCCGGTGCTCTGGAAGGCAGGGTCGCCCTGAAGGAGAAAGCCCAGAGAGGCCTCCACGGGGTCGGGGGAGGAGGCTACTGTCCTCCTACTGCCCCTAAGCGCTGTTCCCTCCTTTGGGATCCCTGGGGCAAACGGAGTGGGGCAAGGGGAGCCGGGCCCTCAGCCAGGCAGCCCCCCCAGATCCTGCATGGTCAGAGCCCTGGGACTTCTGGGAGATCCCGCAGAGCAGCCCTGGGCGTAGGGCAAGCAGGGCCGTGTCCCTGGCACTGGGAGGCCACGCTGGGGGGCCCCGGGACCCTTGGCTGCTTGTGCGGGGCACAGGCCTGGGGGGGGCAGCCCTTTCCTGCCCTCAGGCTTCTCCCACTTGGCCCAGGTAAGCCCAGCCCTCCAGCCCCCCTCCCTCCTCCCCAGCCAGTCCGCCATGCGCAGGCCCCTCGGCCCTCACCGTGCCCGTCACTGCTGCAGCCCTGGCAATGAGAATGGGCACGGCCTGAGCCCCCAGGTGCTGCCGGGCCGCAGACCGTCTCCCCGCCCCCTCCCGGCCCTCTCCCCCCGAGGATGGGAGGAGGAAGATCGGTGTCCGGGCAATCCCCCAAACGGAGCAAGGCCGGCGGGGGCACCCTTGGCCCAAGAGCTGGGCCCTAGAGCCCCCCCAGGGGGCAGCAGCCCCAGGACGGCCCAGCAGGAGGCGCCTGTTTTCCGCTCCTCGGGAAGGAGGGCTCTGCGGGGGGTGCCCAGAGCGCCGGGCCTCAGACGCCTCCTGCTGGGCGAGCCCGGTGTGCGCCAGCCTGTGTGCCTCAGTTTCCTGCTCCGGCCGTGAGCTGGGGAAGGAAATGGCAGAGCCCTCCAGAACCTTCGCCAGGAGCGCCCGGGGGTCTCGGAGAGTCCGACTCAACATTACACCTCACAAAAGGGACTCGGTCCTCCTCGCCCTTGGACCCCCGCCCCCAGGACCGTGGCCCGGACAGCTTTCCAGGGCGGGGCTGACTCTCTCTCCCCCCCAGCCTCCTGCCCTAGTCTTTCTGCTCCAGAAGGGGAAACTGAGGCGGGGCAGTGGCAGGTGCGGGCCTGGCCCGGGCTCTTCCCTGTGTCTGGGTCCGCTCTGGCCGCTGCGGCAGGCGGCCCACGGGAGTCGGAAAGGCCGGGGCCTTGTCAGGCCGTCTCCCACTTCCTCCTGAGCGGCCGACCCCGGGGGCTGCGCACTCGGGCAAACTCCCATCACTCCCCTGTCCAGTCATTGCGGGCGCCCGGGGAATGGGAGCCCGAGCCTGACAGCGCGCCCTGACCGAGCCTCTGAGGCCGAGCCGGCCAGGAACTAAACACACTTGGAAACTAGCTGACGTCGCTCAGGACGGGGGCTAGAAGGGGCGGCTACGGTGGCCGGCCTGGGCGGGATCAGGGGCCTGAGGCCCACCCCCGGGGCTCCAACCAGCCTAGCTCCGCCCAGCCACTGTCCCCGCCCCCCCGCCTCCCGGCGGCGTCCTGGGAACCCGACAGGGGCACACGGCTCCTCCCGGGCCGGGGGGGTTCTTCTGGGCTGCTCCAAGCGGGCGCCCGACCACGTGGCCACCCTCGGGACCGAGCCAGCCGCCCAACCCCACCCGGCCACGTGGCGACCGTCCTGCGAGCGCCGCCCCACCCATGGCGACGTCTGACACGTGGCAACAGTCTGACCACGTGGCAACTGCCCGACCACGTGGTGACAGCCTGACCACGTGCCAACAGCCTGACCACGTGGCGACTGCCCGACCACGTGGTGACAGCCTGACCACGTGGCAACAGCCTGACCACGTGGCAACAGCCTGACCACGTGGCAACAGCCTGACTACGTGGCGACTGCCCGACCACGTGGCGACAGCCTGACCACGTGGCGACTGCCCGACCACGTGAAGACCGACCGCACACCAAGTGCCGCCCGACCCATGGCGACGTCCCTCCCAATCCCGGGGCTCTGAGGAAAGGGCCCGCCTTTCTCTGCTTGCATGGGTCTGCCCAGGGCTTAGGGCAGAGCAGACCCGCAGCCCAGGCCGGGCTCCTCCCACAAGCCAAGCGCTGGCCGCCTGCAGACCCACCCTCGGCACAGAGTCTGGCGGGTTCCGGAAGCTTCCGGCGGCTGTGACTCTCCCAGGACACCGGTACTGATGAGCGGGGAGCCATGACGTCCCGCTCTGGCGTAAAAGGGAACCCAGACGCAACATGCAGCATGAGAGGAAACCTGCCCAGTCGCCACATCTCTAGCTGAACCCGTACCCACAACAGAGCATCCTCCCGGGCCTGGGACAGAGCGTCCTCCCCAGCCCCGTCCTCCCCAGCCCGGGACACCTCTCTCTAGCGGAACCGGCACCCACAATAACATCCTCCCCAGCCCACGCCGCCTCCACAGCAGGACCACTGACCTTCAGGCTCACATCTACCACCTCAACACTCCCCTTGCCCAGTCGAGTTATCAGACCTCCGGAAGCCCCCCCACCCTCTCTCTCAGGGCCCCAGGCGCTGCCCCTCCCTGGGATTGCTGCGATCCCTCCCTGCTGCCTGGGCCCCGCGTCCCTGAGGACACAGCCACGTGGGAACCCTGGAGATGCTTGGGGATTAATCGTTGCTTTGTGATGCTCTCTCTGTCTCTCACAGGGGGGTCTCAGACCTCTCTCTTTGGGCCCTGGAAACGCTTCTGGGCAGCCTCTGGCTGGCCTGCCTTTCTATCCAGATGGGGCCGATCTCCCTAGAACCACCGGCTTCCTCCTGGGCTTTAGGGCTTCTTTGTATTCCCAGTGTGGAGCTGGGTGCCTGGCACACAGCAGGTGCATAATGTGTGCTTGTTAATGGTTGATTAAAGGGCAAGGGGCCCTAAAAATCAAGGCCAAAATGAGAGGAAGGAAAGGCTGCAGAGGGTCAGCAGGCAGATGCTCCACCTCCGAGCTCATCAGTGTCTCTTAAATGGGGGGCTCAGGACACCACAGCTGGAACGGGGGACTCGGGACTCTGCAGCTGGAACGAGGGGCTCAGGATGTCACAGCTGGAACGAGGGGCTCAGGATGTCACAGCTGGATCGGGGGGCTCGGGACTCTGCAGCTGGAACGAGGGGCTCAGGATGTCACAGCTGGAACAGGGGGCTTGGGATGCCACAGTGGAAAGGTCTGTCCCCTCCTTTGTCTCTGAGCTGCAGATTCCACGTCCTCAGGCCCAGTGACGACTTGCCATGGTCAGGGAGCTGCCGGAGGCACAGGGGGATGCCCAGGCGATCATGCCCCCGACAGCAGCAAGGCTCCTTGTCCTGCTCTGCCCTCGGGAGAGCCTTGGTCCAGCCTCTTAGCCAGCTGAGCGCCGAGCACTGGGCTGCAGATCTCGCCGCCTTCTTCACCCGAGAAGTGCTGCTGCCTTCTCTCCCCTGGGACAGGGGAGGCCCAATTTGAAGTCGGTTCTTATTAGCTCCAGGCCCTGGGCTGCGCCCTGTGGAGCTCCCCAGACGCCCCATCGGGAGATGCTGGCAGAGCTTCCCTGGGCCCACGTGACAGGGAAGCTGCCCTCTCCCACCTCCTTTGAGGAGGGCCCGGAGCCACCAAACGGGCCAGGGGCCCAGGGGTCAGTGGGTGGCGATTGGCCATTGATTGGGGAGCAATACAAGGAGAAACATCGCCTCGGAAACAAGCAGCGCGGCGTCTCTTTGGGCCCAGAAGCCCCCAGCGGCCCTCGCAGGCCTTCCCCACGTCTGCAGCCACGGGCGGCCCCCCTGTGGGCTCAGGGCCCAACAGAGGGGAAGGGAGGAGAGGGGGCCGGGAGCCTTCCAGGGAGCAGAGCCAGCGGCGGGCTGGGGTCACTGAGCAAGGCGGCGGTGAGCTGGGACGGAGCCCAGCCTGAGGCCCGACTCTCTGTCCCCTTTGCTAACCACAAGACCACAGCCCTCCCCCCCAGGACTGCCGCTGCCCCCCCCCATCACCCCCCTGGAGCTTTAGCTGAGGTCAATGAAGGCACAAGCAGCGCCCCCTGAGGTGGGGAGTGAGGGAGAAACAAAGGATGATGGGAAAATGGGGGCTCCTAGGGGAGCCAGGCTGGAGGAGACACTCCTTGCCTAAGACTGAACCCCGGCAAGAGGGACCTGGAAGGGGGAAGGAAAATCCTGGAGCTGGCCCAGCCCCCAGAGGCGGCCTCCCCACTCGCCCCAGCCCCGACAACTTGGAGCTCTGTGTGCCGTCAGCAGGACGGGCTGAGCTGGGCCGCACCCCCTACGGGAGGGAGCCGGGCACGGTCACTCAGACCGCGGGCCGGCCTGCAATGACACAAAAACAGAAAGCACCAGACCGCAGACCAGCCAGGGAGCCCCAGGACACAGGAAACGGTTTGTGACGACCCAGGGTCCGGCCATAGCTGCAGGGGGAGCCGCTGGGGACCCCCCGGGACAGGAAGCATTGTGACAACCCAGGGTCTGGCCATCTCTGCCCCACCCCCACCCCAGGGCACCAAATGCCCCCCCTCCTCCCTCCCTGGGAGTCAGGGTGCTAGGAATGGAAGCAGAGCCAGGCGCTAAGGGCTCTTTTTCAGCTACAACGGCCGGTCAGTGGTGGCCTGGCTTGGGTACAGGGAGCCGTTGGGACCCGTGGAGGGAGGTTTCCCATGTGGTCCCTGGAGGACGGGGAGCCATGTCCCACCTCTCGCGGGAGAGAGCCAAAGTACTGTTGTTCCCCTTGGACCGGGGAAGGGGAAGTGTTCCGGCAAGGTCTGTATCCCGAAGAGATCAAAGCAAAAGCACTGGTTTGCACAACAGTATTTATCACCTTCTTTTTGTGGTGGCCACAAGCTGAAAATGGAGGGGACGCCCACCCACCAGGGAACAGCCAAACAAGCAGCAGACGCGACAGGACAGCCCTGTGCCCCAAGAAATGAGGGGCAACAGCCGTGCCCGAGGAATGGGGGGAACAGCACCGTGCTGCAAGGAATGGGGGGAACGGCACCGTGCTCCAAGGAATGGGGGGAACAATGTCATGCCCGAGGAATGGGGGGAAACAGCACCGTGCTCCAAGGAATGGGGGGAACAACGTTGTGCCCAAGGAATGGGGGGAATGGCACCGTGCTCCAAGGAATGGGGGGAAACAGCACTGTGCTCCAAGGAATGGGGGGAACGGCACCGTGCTCCAAAGAATAGGGGGGAACATCACTGTGCTCTGAGGAATGAGGGGGAGGCAGATTGCAGGGAAAGGCTCACACGAACTTTTGCAAAGTGCAGCGCGCAGAAGTGAGCAGGGAGCCAGCAATGGCCGTTTTACGAGGGTTCCAGTGTGGAAGCTTTGGCGCTTCTCAGCAGGACAGAGGTCTGTGACTCGATGGAAATGCTCCCCGGCTCCACAGTGAGCACAAGCTGCTGGACTGAGCCCAGACAGAAGCGACTTCTCCCCCTCTGTTCTTCTTCCCTTTTTTTGAAACATGGCTACCATAGAAATGTTTGCATGACACACATATAACGTTGCTTCTCAGCGGGCAGGAGGGGCTGGAAGAAGGGGGTCCGAGGATTTGGAACTCAAATGAAAAATAAATCAATGTTTTAAAAAGTGAGTCCCACCTGTATGTGTTAAACGTCGGTGGCAGCCCTGTTTGTAGTGGCCAGAAACTGGAACCTGAGCGGCTGCCCATCAGCTGGAGAACGGCAGGTAAATTGTGGGATATGAACGTTATGGAATATTATTGCTCTGTAAGGAATGACCAGCGGAAGGATACAGAGAGGCTTGGAGAGACCTACATGGACTGATGCTGAGGGAAATGAGCAGAACCAGGAGATCATTATATACCTCAACAATGATACTGTTTGAGGATGTATTCTCATGGACGCGGCCTCTTCAACAATGAGAGGAACCAAATCAGTTCCAATGGAGCAGGAATGAATGAACCAGCCACACCCAGCGAAAGAACTCTGGGAGACGACTATGAACCATGACATAGAATTCCCGATCCCTCTATGTTTGCCCACCTGCATTTTGGATTTCCTTCCCAGGCTGATTGGACACTATTTCAGAGTCCGATTCTTTTTGTGCAGCAAAATAACTAAGGACGTGCATACATACATTGTATTTAATTTACACTTTAACATATTGAACTTGTCTTGGTCAAGCTGCTATCTGGGGGAGGGGGCGGGGGAAGGAGGGGAAAAGTTGGAACAAAAGGTTTGGCAGCTGTCAATGCTGCAACATTACCCATGCAGATAACTTGTAAATAAAAAGCTAGAATAAAAAAAAGTGAGTTCCATGAGGAGGATGCCCTGCTTGAGGTCACACATCTAGCGCCAAGGGGACAGGGCAGGGCTTGGCTCCGGGTCTCTGCCCCCTGAGGCGGCGTCCCAATCCACTTCTCCCCCCAGCCCCAGGGAGCGATGGGCTTCCTGGTGGGCCCTTGGCTCTGAGCCCTCCCGAGTCCCCAGGCTGGCTCCTGACCTCAAGAGCCGTCCTTCCTTTCTCTGTCCCAGCTGCCCCTAGAAAAGCTGGGCTTAGCTAGAGGGAGGTCCAGGGGCCAGGCTCATCATCAGCATGGACTGTGTCCACTGGACCCCATAAGTAAAACCCCTGTGGTCAGCTCCCAGCCAGCCCTGGGGCAGTGCCTGAGGAAAGTCCCCTGCTCCCCAGTGCAGGGTCTGTCGAGGTGGGCTAGAAGGGGCTCAGACTGGGGGAGTGGTCAAAGCGTGGGCCGCTCCCTGGATGTCCTATTAGCCTGTGATGCTCCGCTCTATCCCAAGCTGGTTCTAGCCACGCTTCCCTCCTGCCTTGTCCTACTTCCCCCATGGGCCTCCCCCTTGCAGAGAACCCAGGGCCGTTCTAAGCTCCAGGAGCCACGGAGGAAAGAACATGGAGGCTTGAAATCAAGAAAAGCTTCCTAAGAGTGAGGCCTGGGCCGCCTCTGGAGCGGGTGAGCTGCCCGAGTACGGGCTGGATGACCTGCTGGGGAGAGAACTGCCCCACAGCACTGGGTGGTCTCTAGAGCCTCCCTCCCTGCTTCGCCTTGTCCAGAGGGTCCCGGCCTGGAGCTTCCCACCTCCCCCCATGGGCCAGGCTCGGACTTCCGGCCGGCCGACCTTCCTTGGCTCGGGGTCTCCAAGGGCTAATGGGCTCAGGGTCTCAAAAGGCTTGGCTTCCCAGAGGAGATGGGAAGGAGCTTCAGGACCATGGAGAGGCACCGGTCCGGGGCCCTCCTGGCAGAACCAGCCCCAGCCTGCCCGGGCAGCCCCCAGTGACAGCCCGCATCCTCCGTGAGGGGCCTGCGGGCAGGATGTAGGAGAAGCGACTGCAGCCAGAAGCTCCGGGTGCCCGGGGGCCCGGGGGAGGAGGAAGCCCTGGGCCGCAGGGAGCCACTGCTGGCCCTCTGGCCAAGCTCCTTCCCTGTGGGCCCTGGGCAGCCCCCCCCCGGGCCTGCGCGTGCCCCGATCCCTCGCCAACGTGGGTGCGGAAGCGCTCCTTGCTCACGCCCCGCACCCCAACTTGTGTCATGTTTCCTTCCCGAGCCGGGAGCCCTGATGGCCTGCACATCATTAGGGCTCCGGCCGACAGCGCAGAGAGCCAAATTTGATACTCTGAGCCAAATAAAATGGTCCTATTTCAAAGGCCCCCCAAGAAAGGCTGAAGCTCGGGCTCTGGGAAGTGCTCTGAGGGGAAATTGGAACAGCATGGGGAGGGAGGGGGCCCGGCTCCATCTGATAATGAGCCTGAACCTAAACACAAACCGACCCCTCCCCCCAGGCCCGAGCTTAGAAACAACCCAAACCCTCGGATCTGGCCAGGGCGGCAGGCGCGGCCCCCCAAGGTTCACTCTGATCCCCTGCACCATCCCCCCTCACCCACCCGGGGGCATCCCACCCCCACCCACTCTTCGAGAAGGACTCTGGCAGGGGCCGCCTGCCTGGCTCGGACCATTTAAACCTGCCCTGGGGCAAGTGGAGGAAGGACAGACTACCACCCAGCTCAGGGAAGGAGAGAGGCCCCGGGGAAAGGGGGGAACTCCCGAGGGAAAGAGGGAGCTCCCAAGTAAGAGAGGGAGAGCCCCCAAGTGAGAAGGGAAAACCCCTAAGGGAAAGAAAGCCCTCTGGGGGAGGGGGGAACCCCCAAGTGAGAGAAGGAGCCCAGAGGAAGACAGGAGCCCCCAAGTGAGAGAGGAACCCCCTTAGGGAGAAGGGAAGCCCCGAGGGAAAGGAGAAGCCCCCAAGTGAGAGAAGGAGCCCCGAGGGAGACAGGAGCCCCCAAGTGAGAGGAGCTGCCGAGGGCTAGCAGCCCCCAGAGTATTTTGACTCCCAGACAATACAAGGGTTCAGGACGCTTAAGCACCCCGGGCCCACATGAAGCAGCGGCCTTGCGGACAGACCTTTCCCCACCCCGCACTGTGTCTCAGCCCAAGAAAGCTGACCCAGAGAGAGGAGCCCCGGTCTGTAAGCTGGCTTTGGGCGCCCAGCCTGGCTGCGCTGCCGGCCCGGCTCAGGAAGGCCCGGCCCCCACAGTGGGAGCCCCCCATTCCCCTCCCCCGGCCCGAGGGGCCCCGGCGCTGAGCCCTACCTGGCAGTGGAACACGTACTCGGGCGTGGTCTTCTTGAACTTCATGTTCCAGACCAGGGCCACGCCGTCGGGCTCGTGGGGAGCGTCCTCGTTGCTGTTGTAAGAGGCGACCATCAGCTCTGGGTACTGTGAGGAGAACCAGAGGGCGCGTGAGCTGGGGGCCCAGAGCCCGCCACTGCCCGCCCGATGGCCACCGCCCTGCGCAGGAGGGCCCCGCCTCCCCCCCCCCCAAGGGAGCTCTGGGCCCCAGCACGCCTCCAAGCTGAAGACGGGGCTCCGAACAGAGAGGCTGCTTCCCCAGCCCCCGCCCCACCCCAAGCCCCTCAAAGTCAGCTGGTGTCTGGGCCCCCCCCAGACTCGGGCCGTCCCCTCCCCGGGAGGGAAGATGCAGGACGCCGG
This sequence comes from Antechinus flavipes, assembly GCF_016432865.1. Taxonomy (NCBI): domain Eukaryota; kingdom Metazoa; phylum Chordata; class Mammalia; order Dasyuromorphia; family Dasyuridae; genus Antechinus; species Antechinus flavipes. The sequence continues at coordinate 1,254,300 of NC_067402.1, read as the reverse complement.
CCGGGCCCCCATCTCTTGGGGCCTGCTGATGCCCCGGCCCCTTTCTAGCTCTGCAGTCCCACAGCCCCCTGACTCCCTGCTCCTCACCCACGCGGCCCCACGATGCCAGCTGGGAAATACGCACGTGTTAAGCACCTACTGTATGCCAGGCCCTGGGTTGTGCATAAAACAGCCCCTGCCCTCAAAGTCTAAAGGTGGGGAACGAACAAAGAGCCGGGGGCTGAAAAGCCATCGGAATTGGGGGATAATCGGCAGCGGAAAAGCCCCCGGACTAAGGCGGATGGGGACCGGCTCCCTGGGGAAGTGGGATTCTAGCTGGGACGTGGGGGAGCCTGAGGGCAGAGGGAGAGCACCGCGGGCACAGCCCCGCCAGGGCAAAGGGAGGGCCTCGGTCCTCCCAGGAGCCCACGTGCCCCCTGACAGAAGAGCACGTGGCGGGAGAAGCCACGCCCTCCCACGGAGGCCGCCCGGAGGGGAGACCCCGCCCCCTCCACGCCCGCAGCAGCGCTTACCTGCAGAGACCAGTCCATGCAGGTGACCACTCGGTGCTTGGACCAGTGCTCGTCGTAGAACTGGCGGTTGAAGGACAGGTTGGCCCCGGCTTGGACGTCGCTGTGGAGGGGAGGACCCGAAGGGGCTGAGCGCGGCCCCGCAGCCTGGACCCCCGCGAGGCACCCCCAGCCCACCCACGCGGCTCCGAGCCGGCCCGGGGGCTCCTCCTTGGGAGGTCCTTGAGTTCTGGAGCCCAAGGCCTCTCCCTCACCCGGGGGGGAAGCGAGGGGCAGAGCGGCGCCCCTCCCCCTGCTCCGGGCCCGCCCCTCCCCACACGGGGGCCGGCTCGGAGCCGCGGAGGCGCCACTGACCCGTCCTTGTCCTCCAGCTCCCGGCCGCTGTAGTCGAAGAAGATGTCCGAGTCTTCGGCCAGAGCGCGCTCGATGACCCGGATGGTCCGGTCGAAGAAGATGAGGAACTCCTCCGAGTGCAGGATCTGCTGCTTTTCTTCCTCTGTCAGCTCCCGGGGAGGGGCTGGGGACACGGGGGGGCGGGGTTAGAACTCCTCCAGACGCCGGCCCAGGGCCGCGGGGGTCACTCAGGCGGGCGCGTGGCCCGGGCGGCCTCCGACCCCCCAGACCAGAGCTCGCAGTGAGGGATCCAGAAAAGGTCTCGGGGCTTAAGGCAGGCTCGGGGAGAGGCAGAGGGCGTGGCCGGGGGGGGAGGGGAGCGGGCAGTGGGCGTGGCCCGGGGCCAGGAAGGCTCCTCCCCCCCCTCGCACGTGGCCGTTTGCCGCAGTTTGCTCTTCGACGCTCCAGCCCGTGCGAGAGAACCGCAGACGGGCTGGGAAAGAGTCGGCTGGGACTGGCCGGCGGGTGGGGGTCTCCGGGCCTTCCCCGACAGCCGCAGGGCAGCCCCGGGTCCCCAGCACGGCCATAAAGGGCGTGGGTGACAGAAGCCGCTGGGGGATCCGCTAAGTGACCAGGAGGGAGAGGGGAGTTTCTAGTCCCTGGAGGAGCCGAGGGCGGTCCCCAAGAGCAGGATCTGCGCCCGGGACCCTCGGCCCCTCCTTCCCAAAGCTCGGCTCGGAAAAGGTTCTTCAGGAAAAGCCCGGGCAGGGAGCGGCTCCCCGCGGCAGGGCGGCCCCATCTCCGCACTCCCAGCCAGTGAGCCTCGCAGCCCGGAGGGGTCGGGGTCTCTCCGCAGCCAGAGGAATAGAAAAGCAGAGACACAGAGAGACACAGAGACAGAGACAGAGAGATAGACGGAGACACAGAGAGGGAGAGACAGAGAGAGAGACACAGAGATAGACAGAGACAGAGAGAGACAGACACAGAGAAAGAGACAGAGACACAGAAACAGAGAGACACACAGAGATAGACAGAGACAGAGAGAGACAGACACAGAGATAGAAGGAGACAGAGACACAGAGAGGGAGAGACAGAGAGAGAGACACAGAGATAGAGACGGAGACACAGAGAGGGAGAGACAGAGAGATAGACACAGAGATAGACAGAGACAGAGAGAGAGACAGACACAGAGATAGATGGAGACCGAGAAAGAGACAGACACAGAGATAGACGGAGACACAGAGAGGGAGAGACAGAGACAGAGAAAGAGACAGAGACACAGAAACAGAGAGAGACACACAGAGATAGACAGAGACAGAGAGAGACAGACACAGAGATAGAAGGAGACAGAGACACAGAGAGGGAGAGACAGAGACAGAGAGAGAGACACAGAGATAGACGGAGACCGAGAAAGAGACAGACACAGAGATAGATGGAGACCGAGAAAGAGACAGACACAGAGATAGATGGAGACACAGAGAGGGAGAGACAGAGACAGAGACAGAGAAACAGAGACACAGAAACAGAGACAGACACAGAGATAGACAGAGACAGAGACACAGAGACACAGAGATAGAAGGAGACAGAGACACAGAGAGGGAGAGACAGAGACAGAGAGAGAGACACAGAGATAGAAGGAGACAGAGACAGAGAGACAGACACAGAGATAGACAGAGACAGAGACACAGAGAGACAGAGACACAGAGACAGAGAGAGAGACAGACACAGAGATAGATGGAGAGACAGACACAGAGATAGACGGAGACAAGAGAGGGAGAGACAGAGACAGAGAAAAACAGAGAGACACAGAAACAGAAGAGATACAGAGATAGAGACAGAGAGAGGGAGAGAGACAAAAACAGAATGATAGGAGAGGAGACAAAGAGGAGAAAAAATAAGAGGAGAAATGCAGACAGAGATACATGGAGACAGAGACACAGAGAAAGACAGACACAGAAAAAGGTAAAAACGGAGAGAGAGACACAAAGAGGGTGACAGAGAGCTAAAAAGCAAAACACAGGGAGAGAGAGACAGAGAGAGAGACAGACAGACAGACAGAGAGACAGGGACAGAGAGACAGAGAGAGCCCAGGGTTCCTTCTGTAACATGCCCGTCTGGTTTAAGTGGCTCTCCTGGGCCGCGGGGGCACTGAGAGCTCCCGGGGCCTTGTTTTAGGGAGCACAGGAAGCAGGGAGCCGGCTCCTGGAAGGCCCTGACTCAGAAGCTGCTGCATAAAGTCGGGTCCCAGGTGGAAAGAGTCCTTCACCCGTCAACAATTAAAAAGAAACACTCCGGTGAAAAGCACTGAGGGCATTTAAAAATGGCTCTGGCTCTCAGCGTGGCCCAGCCCCGGCCCGGGCTCGGGCTCTCTGGGGGGTCGGAGGGGTTCCTCTGTTTACAAAATAGATGTTCCTTCTTAGGTTGGGGCCAGCCTCGGGAAGCCCCGACAATTCTCTCCATTTTTACCCCACTTGTAATGTATCTTCCCTTTGTCTTTTCCACGAAAACCCCCACTAAGCTCAAACCCCCATGATCCCCGGAAGGGCGACCCCTTAGGATGGGGCCGTTATCGGGAGCCCCAGGCCGGAGGAAGCGAGCAGGGCGACGTCTCTGTGCCTCTTTTTTCCTGCTTTATTCGAGCCCAAACGGGCGGAGCCATCCTGGACCGCTCCCTGGCCCTGTCAGGCTTCAGCCCCAAGCGCGCTTTGGTGGCTGGGTAATGAAGGCCGGCTGGGCGGCCTGGGAGGGAGCTCCCGACCGCAGGGCCGCCGTGGCGCCGCCGCTCCTCCGCCGCGGCCCGGGTGCTGGAAGCCGGCTCACAGGCCGGAGTAAACAGCCTTTAACCCCTTCTGTGCCGTCTGCCTGGCCGGAGTGCGGGGGGCTGGGGCGGGGAGGGAGCCCCGGACTCCGAGCGGGCCCTTCCTGCCCAGACCGCAGCCAGACCGGGCTGGAAAACAGGGGCCTCTCCGGTGGTCGGCTGGACGCCTTGGAAGCGTCGCCTCCCCCTGCTCCACCAGTGGGCCACAGCACCCAGATGTTCCTGCCCCGGCTGGGTCCCTCTCCTCCTAGCCCGCCCCAGCCCCCCGAACTCAGGGCTCCTGCCTCAGCCTTCCTGGCCTGGCAGGAGGCCCCGGCCCTCGGGCAGTGCCCACCCTGGTGGGTGCCATCCCTAGGGGGGGCACCTGGGCAGCTGAGAGCCAGGTCTGCAGGAGCATCCCGCGGGGGGGGAGGGGGGAGAACAGGCTCCCCTTTCACAGACAGGGAAACTGAATCACAGAGAGGGTGAAGAGCTGCAGTCCTATCTGCAGCAGGCGCGGCCCCGAGCCCGGAAGGCTGCCGCTGTCAGGGTGGGTGGAGAACCACCGGGGGAGAGAGAAGCTCCTGACCAAGTTCTCTGGGAACTGGGTGCAGAGAGCCTGGCCCTGTGGGGACAGGGACCTCTGAGAGTGCCTGTGGGGTGGGGGCTCTGCAATGGGGCCCCCTCCTCCTCTTATTCCTTTGCTTCTTTCGGCTTCCTCCTCTTCTTCCTCCCTGTTTTCCTAATTCTCTTCTTCCTCCTCTTCCTCTTCCTCTTCTTCCTCCTCTCTTCCTTTTCTTCTTCCTCCTTCATTTATTCTTTCTCCTCTTCTTCCTCCTCCTCTTCCTCCTCCTCCTTCTCGTCTTCCTTCTCCTCTTCCTCCTCCTCTTCTCTTCCTCCTCCTCCTCTTTCTCCTCCTCCGTTCAGAGTCACCCTGTTGGCTCTCTAGCCACAGCACTGAGACTCTCTGGCCATACCTCCAAGTGCCGTGGATCCCCGGTGTCCTGAGGGGAAGCGGCCCAGCCCCCACTGCTCCTGACCCCACCTGGACCCCTGGGAACAGCACTGAGCCACAGAACCCGCAGAAGGGCTCCATGTGGATGACAAAGTGGACGAGAGGCGCAGTCGTCCCCGCCCCCAGCCCGGACAGTGCCGGTGGGCGTCCGGCTCGCCCAGAACTGAGGAAGGAGGAGGGAGAGGTGGGCTTGTCGCCCCCCGGGAGCTATTTCCAGGGCTCCCAGGCCCGCGGTCCGAGCAGGAGCCCATCCCCTTAGCTCAGCAGCCCTTTGGCCAGATGCAGCTGTGAGTCCCTGGAGAAGAGGCCCGGGGAGGGGCCCGCCTGATGGGGGAGTGGGCGGGAAGGGGCAGAAGGGCTGCCAGAGGCGAGCAGGCGGCTCCCACCGAGGACAGCTCCTGGCCCCGGCTGCCCTGAGCTGCTCTGGGAGCGTCACCAGGCTCGGTCAGAGAAGGCTGCGGGGGCCTCCAGTGGCCGAGGCCTGCGATTTCCAGACGCTCGGCCTCCATGAGGCACCTCTCTGCCCGGGCAGCGGCCCCTCGGAGCTGGCCTTTAGGAAGGCCGCAGACGATGGTCCAGGCCTCCCCCACCCGTCCGGCCTCCCTCACCTTCGGGGCTTCCCCCCACCCATCCGGCCTCCCCTCCCCCCCGTCCCATTGGGTGACTGGCAAGGGGGCAGGGCCTGTGCCAGCTCCTCCATACCTTCCTTCACCTCCTGCTTCTCGTTGGGACACTCCAAGTCTGAGTCATGCCGAACTTTGGCTTCCACCATTTCCTCATCTTCCTCATCCTCTACAAAAAGAAAGAGGGGGGAGGGAATGACTGGCTGCCCCCCTTTGAACGACCAACTGTCCCCCTTGAATGACTGGCTGATCCCCTTTGAGTGACCGACTGCCCCCCTTTGAATGGCCCAGCCTCTAGTGTTGGAGGCGTGGCCACTTTTAGGGGCTTCCCTAGAAGTTGGCCTGGGACAGCGCAGCCTGGAGGGACCCCAGAGAGTCTCCCCGGAGCCGGGCAGCTGCTCCCCTCCAGCTCCAGCAGCCCCTTTTGTTGTTGGGGTCCCCCTGGAGGGTCTCGTGGGCCGCCGGGACCGAGCCGGGAGCCGGAGGTGTTCCAGCCGGGTCTCGTTCTCTCCGGGAGGCCCCTGCGAGCCGGCACCTCATTTCCAGCTCCGCTTGACCGACAGCGAGGGTCCCACGGGGGTCTGCCCCCGGGTCATTCACCACCAGCAAGCCAACAGTTCGGGCAGATCTCCAACCCTACTCCGGGGGCCCTGAGAGTCGCCCCCGGGCCTCTGCCCACGTCGTGAAGGCCCCCAGACGGCCCCCTTGGCCCTCTACCGTGTGCGACGCGGCTCACCCTTCTCTGCTGGCAGTGTCTCACCACTGCCTGCCTCAGTTTCCTCAACTGTAAAATGGGGAAGTACTAGCCCCGCCTCCCCGAGTTGTGAGACTCGAATGGCCACATTACAAAGCACTTAGCCCAGTGCCCAGCACACAGAAGAGGGGTGCCCCAGTGCCCACAGTGCAGGACCCGAGCCCTCCCCCACCAGACGGGGGCTTCCCTGGTAAAGTTAGGGAGTAGGGAACCCAAGCATGGCCCTTCCCCCCCGGCCTCAGTTTCCCTTGCATGCCCACAAGGTCCCTTCCAGCCCTCCGGCCCCGGCTGCTCCAGCCCAGGCTCGCGGGGTCGTGTCCAGTGCCGCCAGCAAGGACAAGGAAAGCCCGGCTTTGTCTGCTCCTCCCTGGGGCCGGGAGCCTGGGTCTGGGGCACTGCCCTGGGGGGGCTGCCTTGGCCGCGGGGGGTGGAGGCCGGGAGTGGGGCTCGGGCGCCCCAAACTTGCCGACAAGAGCCTCCTCCCCATCCGCGGCTCAGATTTTCAGTTAAACATACTGGGTGTTAATGCTTTTGAACGCTGAAAGAAGCACCCCTGTCCCTAAGCCCTGGAAGCCAGGCCAGGGAGGGGAAGCAGCCGTTTGGTAGCTCGGGGCCCCCTTTCCACAGCCTGGGCTGGGGGGGCTTCCCCAGGACACCTCGGGGAGTGTAGGGAGAAAATGGTGCCATCCGCGGGCCCAGGCGTCCCCACCTCCCCTTCTCCCTGGGCTTGCCAAGGTTCTCAGGAGGACCCCCCTGAGCCCGGGAGGCCGAGCCACAGCCACTCCCCGCAGGCAGGGCCTGGGGAGCCAGCTTCTGGAAGGGTCCATCCACTGGGGGGGCTTGTCGTGGCCAGGGCGGAAGTGGCCGCTGACTCCTGGGGATGCTTCGGGCGGGAGCCTGAGGAGCACTCAGCAAGTTGGGGGGGGGGCCACCCACGAGGCCCACAGCCCGTTCCAGCTGGGCAGAGCCCACCTCGCTCTCTCCCTAGGAAATAACCACCTGGAACGTGGGGGGGGGTCTGGGACCCTTGGCAAAAGTCACCATCGGGGCAGAGACGGGTGTTCCTGGCCCCTGGGGCCGGCCCAGGCAGGGCAGAGCCTCCCCCGAGGGGCTCCCCAAGCCCACCCCCCAGAGGGGCTCCCCCGGCCCTTCCCGGCCGCATCCGAGCCCTGGGTGGCCCCGCAGACTGACGGACCGTGGGCTGGAGAGCCGGGGCCCCGCAGGGGCTGCGCCGGCCGCCGAGGGCCATTCGTCCCGGGTCGGCGCGGTGATTGGCAGCCGGGGGAGTTCCGCAGCTGTCTCTCAGGGCTCCGAGCCCGGCCGACACCCGACACCGCCGGGAAAATGGGCTCTAACGGGGCGATGTCTCAGGGGCTGTTTGGAGACGAGGAACTAACCATAAACAGGTGGGGGATTGGGGCCGGAGGCGGGGAGGGGAGGGGGTGGCGCGTGGGGCCGGACTCGCCCAGGTCCGGGCGGCGGAGGCAGCGCCCCTGGGCCTCCCTCCCTCTCGGGTGGGGGGGATGGAGCCCGGTGTCGGGGGGCCAACCAAGGCTGCGCAGTGGTCAGCGTAGTGGGGCGCGGGGGGAGGGGGAGCACGCGCTGTGCCGCGGGGGTCCCTGGCCTTTAGCGTCTCCCCCCTCCTCAGCGTGCGGGCCGCGGCTCCCTCCCCCTCCCTCGCCCCGCTGTCCCTGAATCCCCGTCTCCCTCCGGAACAGCCTGACGGTCCTCCCCGGGCCCCGCCCTCCTTGGCTGATGGGAGAACACGCCCCCAGCCCCGAAGGCTCCCAGCTCTCGAGGACAGGGCCGGCTGCAGCCGTGGGGGCCCCGGAGTAGCAGCTTGGGGAAACATCCCAGACACCCCCCCCCACACACAAGGACCCTTACCCCCCACAAAGATCCTTACACAGGACCTTACACACACACTTTCTCTCACACACACTTTCACACTTTATCACACACACTTTCTCACTCACTTTTACACAGACACTTTCACACTCACTTTTACACAGACACTTTCTTTCACACTTTATCACACACTTTCACACCCACTTTTACATGCTTTCACACTTTTTCACACACACACACTTTCTCTCACACTTTTACACACACACTTTCACACTCACTTTTACACAGACACTTTCTTTCACACTTTATCACACACACTTTCACACTCACTTTTACATGCTTTCACACTTTATCACACACACACTTTCTCTCACACTTTTACACACACACTTTCACACTCACTTTTACACAGACACTTTCACACTTTATCATACACACTTTCACACCCACTTTTACATGCTTTCACACTTTTTCACACACACACTTTCTCTCACACTTTTACACACACACTTTCACACTCACTTTTACACAGACTCTTTCACACTTTATCACACACTCACACACACACCTTGTCTCACAAGGTGGCTCCCACTCTTTCCTCCTCCCCAAGTTGAGCCCCTAAAGCCTTCCCGGGGAGCGCTCCACGGGGAACGACTTTCATCTCGGATTCCTCCGGAAATCCCAGGGAGGTCCGCGGACTGCCGAGCTTGCCAGGGATCCCACCTGTCGGGCTTGTTCCTACCACTTCCAACCGCTTCCCTGCTGAGAGCTGGCCCCTTGTGCCGGGGCCCAAGGGCTCTCCAGGGGCCGGGTTCCCGGAGCCCTCGATTTCTGGGCAGTGACTGGCATCTCCCGGGCAGCCCGTGGCTGCCGGGGCTAGGCCCCTTGGGCTCCTGGCCTGGCTGGGCCCCCGATTCCAGAAGGGGAGGAGGGACCGACTCTGGGGAACTCCGGTCGGGGTGGACCCTCATCCAGGAGGCATTCGTGGGCATCAGGTAATAGACAATGTGTAAAGGGCAGTGCCCGGCCCCCAGGAGGGGGCCAGCTCTCATTATCGTGGCTGTCCCAAGGGTCTCACACATGCCGCCACCTTGCCCAGCTCCCTCTTCCCCCCTCATTTTCCTTTCATGTACAAGGCGCTTACCAGAAGCTGGAGGGAAACTTGAGGGGCCAGCCTCAGTCTAGGGGAGACCGAGTCACTGTCCTTGACCCTCCTGCTCCCCTCTGCCCTCGGACCCCCGGCCGGTCTGCTGCCTTCTCTGCCCGGCTGCAGCCCCTCATCCCTGAGGACCCGCCTTCACGCCCTTGGCACCTGCCCGGAATCCCCGGTCTCCCCTGGCACGACCAGCCCCAGTGCTGGCACTGCCCCCTTGCTGCTCCACACTGCCCTGGGCAGGGGGAACTCCCCCCTGAGAACTGGGGATAGTTCTCGGGTCACAGACGAGGCCCTTCCAGGCAATACCCATCCACCCAGAGCACACTGAGGGGCAGAGGGGACGGGGTCCCGACTCTGGGGGGATCAGGGCCCTGCCAGCTGTGGGTCCCTCAGCGGTCAGACCGGACGCCAGTGGCCGGGCAGCTGGCATTCTTGTCACATTCAGAGACTCACGAGATGCCCCGGCACTTTGTCGGCCCAGAACGGGCATCTGGCCCCCAGCCTGACCACGAGGCACCTGAGACTCAGCCCAGAACATCCAAGACCGGTGTCCTCCCAGGGGAAGAAGGCCCTCCCTCCAGGCCAGGCCAGGCCACCTTGGGTGCCCCCATGTGGTAAGCACTCAGCAAATTCGCATTAGGTAGAATTGGGGGCATTAACAGTGGGATTCTGGGCAAAGCCCCACCTCCTGAGCTGGATTTTCTGCTGCCGAGAGGGGAGGCCCCTGAGGGGACCCAAAGGAGCCCTCAAAGGTGGGCAGGTGGGGGAGATAGGGAGCTCGAGGAGAGGGAGAACATCGGGCAGGGAGGGTGCCCCAGCCCCCAGGATTCTGTCAGCCATCTGGAGACCCCCAAACAAGCAAAAAGTGTCTGCAAGAGGGAAACCAGGAGGCACAGGCTGCAGGTTTAGCCCGAGATGGGTGGGATGAAAGGAAGTGAGATGGTCTGGACAAGGGAAGACTGGGGGAGTGGGCTGCCCCCCTTCAGCGGTCCATAAGGTCAATATTGCTCACGTCTCTCTGGCCTGGATTCCGAGCTCAGCGGGCCGTCCCGCCTGTCCAAGAGTGGGGCTGCGTTCAGCGGGATTTTGTCTTTTCTGAAGGCTGTGGGGGTTAAGTGACTTGCCCGCTCACACGGGCAGAGGCTGGAGTCACGTTCACACTCAGGTCTTCCTGACTGCATGGATGACGCCCCCCCCCCAACCCCAGCTGCCTCTCATCACTCTTCTGAGGGGAAATGTTTTCAAGATTCACTGACTGAGAGAAATCCGTTTCTTTCTTATTTAGGAACTTGCCCCTGGACTTTGAAGTCTCGGCAGAGAAACGAGCTCTTCCCTTCCCGTACAGCCCCACACCGAGGGAAAAAT